>NC_135497.1:79283091-79483422 GCF_052857255.1 Amblyomma americanum | reverse complement strand
CATCCGCCTCGTGTGCAAGAGGACCGGGGCTCAAATCCTGGTGCCGCGCAATTCTCCACCGGGTTACCAAAAAAAAAATCCGCGTGTCGATGGAATTGCATAACCAGGCCTGGAGTGCGGCCTGATCTCGGTGACCACAACCGACAACGCACTCTCTCACCAGAGCAGGACTTGGCCACCCTGGTGTAGTACTTGGCCACAACCTTCTATGATCAAACCAATTAACCCTCGGCCCTCAGTCCGCAGCGGCTGCGGAGCAACTGACCACGGCGGCGGTCA
Organism: Amblyomma americanum; assembly: GCF_052857255.1. Taxonomy (NCBI): domain Eukaryota; kingdom Metazoa; phylum Arthropoda; class Arachnida; order Ixodida; family Ixodidae; genus Amblyomma; species Amblyomma americanum. The sequence continues at coordinate 79,483,143 of NC_135497.1, read as the reverse complement.
GACCTGTGACGCCGCGGAGGGTGCTAAGAATCTCTGGCTCCGGACAGGCCGCCATAGGAATCTGAACCTGGCAACGTTTAACGCTAGAACTTTATCTAGTGAGGCTAGCCTATTGGGTTTAACTGAAGAAGGCGATCTTGATGTTCATTCAATGCACGATAATCTGACATCAATAATTATGGAGTGTGCAGTAGAAGTAGGCGGTAGGACAGTTCGAAAGGATACCGGCAAGCTATCTCAGGTGACGAAAGATCTGATTAAGAAGCGCCAAAGCATGAGGGCGTCTAACCCTACCGATAGAATAGAACTAACAGAGCTGTCAAAGTTAATAAATAAGCGCAAGGTAGCCGACATAAGGAAGTGTAATATGGAGAGAATCGAGCATGCTCTAAAGAACGGAGGTAGCCTAAAAGCAGTGAAGAGGAAACTAGGCATAGGTAAAAACCAGATGTACGCATTAAGAGACAAACAGGGCAATGTCATTAGCAATATGGATAAGATAGTTAACGTAGCCGAAGTGTTCTACACAGACTTGTACAGTAGCCAATGTAATCAGAGCGTTAATGAGAAAGACAGCAGTGCACAGCAATGCGTCATCCCGCCAGTAATGAAAGATGAAGTAAAGAAAGCCTTAGAAGCAATGAAAAGGGGAAAAGCAGCTGGGAAGGATCAGGTAACAGCAGATCTGTTGAAGGATGGAGGGGACATCGTGCTCGAAAAACTAGCCTCTGTATACGCAATGTCTTATGACCTCGACTGTACCAGAAGATTGGAAGAATGCAAACATTATCTTAATTCATAAGAAGGGAGACGCCAAGGACTTCAAAAATTACAGGCCGATCAGCTTACTATCCGTTGCCTACAAAGTATTTACTAAGGTAATCGCTAATAGAGTCAGGGCAACGTTAGACCTAAATCAACCAAATGACCAGGCAGGCTTTCGTAAAGGATATTCCACAATAGATCATATTCACACTATCAATCAGGTGATAGAGAAATGCGCAGAATATAACCAACCTCTATAATATAGCTTTCATTGATTACGAGAAAGCATTCGACTCAGTGGAAACCTCAGCAGTCATACAGGCATTGCATAATCAGGGGGTAGAAGAGCCTTATGTCAAAATACAGGAAGATATATATAGCAACTGCACAGCTACTATAATCCTCCATAAAGTTAGCAATAAAATTCCAATAAGGAAGGGCGTCAGGCAAGGAGACACGATCTCGCCAATGCTGTTCACCGCATGTTTACAGGAGGTATTTCGAGGCCTGAATTGGGAACAGTTGGGAATAAGAATAAATGGAGAATACCTAAATAATCTGCGATTTACTGATGACATTGCCTTGCTGAGTCACTCAGGAGGTGAACTGCAAATCATGATCAATGAGTTAGATAGGCAGAGCAGATCGATGGGTCTAAAAATTAACATGCAGAAAACCAAGGTAATGTTCAACAGCCTAGCAAGGGATCAACAGTTCACAATTGGCAGCGAGAGCCTAGAAGTTGTGACGGAATATGTCTACTTAGGACAGGTAGTGACAGCTGATCCGGATCATGAGAGGGAGATAACTAGAAGGATAAGAATGGGGAGGAGCGCATATGGCAAATTCTCGCAGATCATGAGTGGCAGTTTACCAATTTCCCTCAAGAGGAAAGTGTACAACAGCTTAATCTTACCGGTATTTACCTACGGGGCAGAAACATGGAGGCTAACGCAAAGAGTTAAGCTTAAGTTAAGGACAACGCAGCGAGCCATGGAAAGAAAAATGATAGGTGTAACGTTAAGAGACCGGAAGCGGGCAGAGTGGGTGAGGGAACAAACACGGGTTAATGACATCCTAGTCGAAATCAAGAGAAAGAAATGGGCTTGGGCAGGGCATGTAATGCGAGGGCAAGATAACCGCTGGTCCTTAAGGGTAACGGAGTGGATTCCAAGAGAAAGTAAGCGTAGCAGGGGGCGGCAGAGGGTTAAGTGGGCGGATGAGATTAAGAAGTTTGCAGGCAAAGGGTGGATGCAGCTGGCAAAGGGTAGGGTTAATTGGAGAGACATGAGAGAGGCCTTTGCCCTGCAGTGGGTGCAGTAAGGCTGATGATGATGATGATGATGATGATGATGATGATGATGATGATGATGGTGGTAAAGCGTGAGAAGTCTTTTCGGGATAGCATTTGAAATGGTGACGCAAATACCGATTGAAACCGCAGCGACTTTCAGGCTTCTCCACAGCGCACTGAGCAGTGGCAGGTGAATGTTGGCGTCTTCTACGGTGCCCGTACATTTTCAACGCCGAAGCACTTGCTTTGAAGGGGGGGGGGGGGGGGGAACAATTCCACCGAAAGCGAAGCCCGCGGAGCGTTCTTTAGCGGCATCCGATGACACGCGGAGGGTTTGCGCGAAGGTAGAGAAAATTTGAAATCTCCCCGTTCGTGACATCATCACCGAGTTTCTCCGCAGTTTTCCGGCGCCGTAAGGAGAAGCATAAACTTTAATCGGCGATTGCGTCACCATTTTAAAAGCTAGTAGAAAAAAACTTTGGTGCACAGATTTGAAACCTCGAATATCGCGCATATATCAAAAAGTGGTGCAGTTGCTCTTTAAGCGGCAAACAAGCCTGTTGATAGTTCTGGCCATAGTTTCTGTCAAAGACAGTTTCGTTTTTCTGAGAGCAAGCCTATTTCAGCTTCTGTGTAGGGGCACGGAATCTATAAATGTTCCACTCTGTGTCACGTTTATCGCTCAGTTAGTGGTGCCTGCTGTTACTTGATGGAAAGGCTTGCGCTCGACACTTCAAAAAGCTAACATCTCATTTCAGGAATACATTCAGAAGGAAAACATCGCCATCATAGCCTGTTTCATAGTTTAACGAGGAACGTACGGGATGCCGTTCAATGGGTGCCTTTAGAAAGACTTTTCTCTGAACATGTGCACTCTTTGTCAAAAGTTTGGAGCCCATCTCGACCGTGGCCAGAGCGGGAGCGCTGCCGAGCGGCGGCGCTGTCATCGAATGGGCTTGCCTGCACCGAGACTGCGCCGGTCGAGGAGGTATGTCTCCCTCGCTTTCTCTGGAGGACCTCACTACAGAAAAAGCCCGAGAGCGGGGGGGGGGGGGGGGGGGGTATCTTTTTTAACTTTTAACAAATTTGTCAGTTGCCTTTTTACGTTTCATTTCTTGATACTTTAAATGCTCTGTAGGGGCCTAACATGTTCGGTATAGGCAAATGCACCACTTATTATTTCAACATTTCTCCAAACCCGGGGCCAGAGAGGTCGAAATGCTGGAAGTACGAAACTTATACCCCACAGTTTCTTCGCCCGGGTTACTCTTCAGAGAGAAACTTTGGACGAAAATGATAGGGATTACACTGCTCCACGTTCCCCAAACTCGCCGGGAACTTTCTTGGGCTACTCACGCTGAGTAAATAGGGGAGGGTCTGATCAGTGTGCCTCGCTTGCAGCCACTGAGGCCATTGTCGCCGCGTCTCGGGTGTCCCCATCGGAGCTGACAGCGCCGCCGCGTCTCTACAGTGAGTGCCCCGGAGGTCATGCAAAGCAGCGTCACTCTCCTCCGCGGGGAGGCGGCGCCGGCCGAGTGCAGATGAGTTGTTTTCCGCGCGCCGCTGCCCAGCGCGCGACACACGAGACGCCCGCCAAAGTGGCCCCGACAACGACGGCGAGACGCGCCGGGACATCGCTGCATTGGCGGGCCCACGGAGAAGAAGGGACACTATAGCTGCGCTGCAAATTGTCTCTTCTCCCGCGCCAGCGCAACGCGAGAGGCCGGAGCAAGGAGGCACGACAGCCCAGCAGCGCCAAAGTGTGTGTGTGGGGGGGGGGGGGGGGTTGTTCCGCGACTCGGGCGATTCCTCGCGGAAACTCGATATTCTTCGCCGGCAGAGAGCCGCGGAGCCCAATCCGAGTGCGCGGGAACCCAGGGCCCGAAATGAAAGCGGGTAGGGGGGTGGGGGGCGACATAACAGGAAGGAGGGTTCGCGCCCGAGACGCGAGAGGGAAACGCCGAAAAGGAGAAACAAGTAAGAATAAAAGGGCACCTTGCCAAAAAAAGAAGCTGCCCATATGAGCTGGGAAAAGAAATCGATCATCCCCGAGACCAGCGCGGCCATGAAGCACGACTGCGTCTAGCCAACTTCGCGCGAAAGGAGTTGGTGGAGCTCGCTTCTGTAAATGCGCGCGGCGCTGCTGCTTCTTCACCCGACTGGCTCCTTCGGGGTGATGTATTGGGCTGCCGACAAAGCGGCGCTGCTCGGATTTGTCCGCAGCCTTCTTTATTTGCTCTAAATAGGGCCTCCCTTCCCGGCGCCAGTCGCAGCGCACGCCGAGCACAATTCCCCCGTCGCAGCAGGCACCGCTGCTGCTGCTGCTTAGCGCGCGACGCGCTGAAGACGTCGCGGCGCGCTCGCGTCAGCGCCGCGCAGACATGGGGCAGGGAGAAAGAAGGCACGCGACCAAGTCCTACATGCTTAGAAGTGCACGAGAAAGCAGAGTCAGATTCAGAAATCGATCGCCGCTGTTAGGCTGCAAATCGCGCGGCGCATTCGCCAAGACGACAGCGATGAAAGCGCGCGAGTCTTTCAAGCGTTTCGGTGCCGCCCACATTTTTCCGACCTCTTCGTCGCGTGCCGCCTCCGATGCTGCGCAGAAGAGGAGGGGGAATGAATTTCTTCTCCGCCCGCTCGCACGAGGACCGACGAAATGAAAGATTCCTCGCGACTCTTGGCTGGAGACGGGTTTTATTTTATCATCTGTACGCAGAGCAGCCTGAAGACATTGCTCTTGTACGCAAGATGAAAATGCTCGTCGAATCCCTTGCATGCCGCAGCCGACGCCAATTTGTATACTTGCATGAAGTTGAACTCGAGAACACATCGCATCTAGGACCCTTCTATAAGCGAGCGACCGATTAACGCATGAATATTTACGGCACTCTAACTGCAGATCGAATTGAATCCATCAGTGGATAATCACCTCGCAACTCTAGGAGAACGCCACCGCTGAAGAGTGCTGACGCCATATGGCCGACATATGTAACTGTGTCGCGCGATGGACGCCAGCCGGTCCGACTGCTTACCTAATTGTCACCAGAAAACAAAATAATGATTTTTCGGGGCATTACCAACGCGTCTTGACTTTCCTCTTTTCTCGCCGCAGTCGTGTTTGGTCCGGTGACGTATAGTGCGAGTCGGAAACGGTCTTGAGTGAAGCTGGCTTGCAGAAGGCAGTGTGGATCGGTTCTTCGTATAGCCAGGGGGGGGGGGGGGGGGGGGGGGGCAAGCAAGAGCACTCAATTAGCCTACGGCAGGGAAAACAACGTGTTTCCTCCGGCGCTTGCACAAGGCTCCAGATGGGAGAAGGGCGGCGCAGTTTCAGGCCGTCGGCCGGGCGGGGATCGTCGACCCGTCAGCGGCCGATCTGTCATCGGGACCGCGGCGCGACCGGCGGGGCCTCGGCGGCCATCCATTATTCGGCGCGGTCCCGCGCTGGGCGCTTCCGCCGTAAATGAGCCGACCCGAAGGGCTAAATCAGGCCGCGGCCCGTCCGGCGAGCTGCGCGCGCGAGCGCCGCGGTTGGCCTTGAGGCAGGCGGCTCGCATCATTCGACACAGCCAGGGCCGGCGCCGGTGTCCATTAGCCGCTTCCACGAGGCCGGGAACCGCGCGCGCGGACGCCCTCGCATGCAGCGGTCCCCTCCCTCGTGGTCCCCGTGAGAGCCTCGGCTCGTAAAAGCAGTCAGCGAGAGGCTCCCCTCGGCGGGGCATTCTTGACACGCGCGCGGACCCTAACACCCACGGGCTGCCACTCGGGACAGGGTCGAACAACACCGCGGCGCGCAGACCGCGAAGCTAACGGGACTGGGCGTTACGACCCGTGTTGCGCGGCGACAGACAGATGATTTGAAGAAAGCAGGGTAACATGACATGGCAGCGAAGCGGCAAGCTTGTTGAGGCGGCAGGAAACGCGACAGAAATACACAAAGCATCACTTCCGTTTCTACACCGAGCAGTTTTGACGGCGCTGATAACGCTGCTCGCAAGCGTGTCTTTAAACCACTACGCTCAATATTTTTGCAAACAGCCGCCACGAAACAACAACAAAACTGTCTTAAAGTCCACGCGACCCGAGCATTTCTAACGTGGCGAACGAAAGCAGCGTGGATACCTACTGCCTCTCTGAGATGCCGACGTTTACACAGCAACATGACGGTGTCTCGTTTTACTACAGCTATTTTTACAAAACAGCCCGATGAGGCTGTTCAAACATAAACGTTCCCGCGGGCGAGAAAACTTTTTGAACAGGGGCTTCGAGGAAACATGCACGTCAAGGATCGTAAACAGCGCGGGACGCTCAAACGCGGCGTCCGTACCGTCCCCGTATCCTTTCACGATAAGCAACGCCGCAAGGCAATGCTCCCGCTTTCTATGATTGGCCAAAGAACGTGCAGAGCTTCCTGAAGCCCGAGCACCCCGGAGCGAGAAGCGCCGGAGGAGGCCAGGTCATTCCGCGCCGGGCCTCGCCGGTTTGTATGAAGTGGCCTGCCCCCCTCACGTCGCGCTCCGACGAAAACAAAATAAACGCGCCGCCGCATTCCTCCTCGGCAGGCGCTAAAACAAACGACAGCGGACGGACACCGCTGGCGGAGATAAAGGGGGCAGTCGCGGCGAAACGACGACGTTAGCCATGCGAACACGCAGGCAATGTGTTGGCGGCGAAGGGCGCGCGCAAAGAGTAAAAGAGCGGCCCTCGTAACAGGTGGCCCCGTGCTGCTGACCAGGCCGCCGCCGCCGCGGCACGGCAAAACGATACGCAAAACACTCGCGTACAGCGCGCGCGCCACCGCACGCTCGCGAGCCGTGATCTCGGCTGCAATAAACCGCGGCAGCAGGGACAATGCAAGATAAGAAAAATGCCGAGAATTACCCTGGCTATCTTGGCCGCCGCTGCCACCGGTAACTCACAACACGGGCGACGCCATGACACTCGTCGGACGGGTAGCCCGAGAAAAGGTGATACGGAGGAAAAAGCCACCAAACCACTTCGCGCGTGATGGTGCGCTGCGGAGAAGCGCCCTTGCCAACACATGTGGCGCGTGTGAGCCAAGCTGGGGGAACGGGTGGCGGCCGCTGAGCGACTTCGGCGCGGTGGCTGTCCCTGCGGCTTTGTGTTGAACGCATATCACAGAGGCGTGGAAGGCGACGGAATGGCAAAAATGAACGACTGTGCCATGAACGCTATGAACGCTATTAACATTTTTGTTCTATTTTAGACAAGATTTTTGACATTGCCCTTTTCTTCTGTAGAGCGCGTAAGATTGCCACAGTTTCCTAAATGTGCGTCCCTCATTGCCTCACTAGCTTTGGGAGATTAAGACCCATAAAATCAAGCAATACTAAATGTGTAAAATAGCACAGCCTAAAAGATTAGGACTGGAGCGGTCTAAAGAGTCACATGCGAGGACTTTTAAAACTATGTGCTATTGCAAAGGTTTAGTCCGCTTTGCAAGCAGCTGGAAAGCGCACAGTTGTTCCTAATCTCACGCCGTTAAAAACCGGCCCAAGGTAACCTCTGATGTCTCCATCAGCAGCTGTGAATCGTATTGAAAAAGGATTGCGGACAAAATTTTATGTTATACGGCACTAGAAAACCTTGACTGACTGGTCAAACGACTGACCAACCGATTGATTGATTGATTGATTGATTGATATTCAGTGTGGTGGCGCGGTTTCCATCTTTCTTGTTTTTTTTTACTTGCAGAGCTCTTTTTTCAATACAAACTTGTGTCTAAACCCGCTTCTTGACATATACTTCTTTACTATGCACATGGCGTTAAAGATGCCAAGTTGCGCTGTGCAGCTTGAGTGGCCATGCATAGGTGCAGGAGGGGTGTGTGTCGAATTTATTCTAGGTCAAACGTGTGGCGTTTTTCGGTCATCAAGAATTGAACTGGACGCTCAGTTGGTTCCTATCAATCATAGGCTGCCACTACTGCTTTAGTAGCACTCCATCTGTTACCACCGATCCAGGCAGATATCACAAAACAAGGAGATTAACTTTCCCTCGAACAGTGAAGGAACTGCGGGCGTTACACTTTCGAAGAACAAAGGCGAATTAGACGTAAATGATAAAAACCGTCGTAAGCACACGCATCCTCATTAATTTTCCTCCGCGAGGAGCAAGTGCAGTTGCGACACGGATGGATTGCTGCATACTGTGCCTCTCTACGTCCTTAACGTAATCCCTTGTTTACTAAAGCGAAATCAACTTGCGAAGCCATTTGTCTTGCGTTCTTCAAAGCGTGGAGAATAAAGCGGCTTCTAACGCGTTCATGTACTATCGGCTCGTACAAGGAGAGCCCGCGGAGTGGGCGAGGGAAGAAAAATAAAGGGAAAGCGTGGCACCAACAAATGCGCGGAGTTCGCAGAGAGTTTAATGCCGTTGTCAGGTGCAGACATGTTGCGTAGTGAGCAACAGCAGAAAGAAAAAAAGCAAATAAGAATAAAGCCGGCTCCCAAACTTCTCGAGCCAAGAACACGCTGCAGGCTGCCGGCCCGGAAGCAGCAAGCAACGCGCAGCGACTCGAGGCACCGGTGCGCTCGCTGGCTGGCTGGGCTGGCGCGTGGGCTGCCGGGCCCAAATGAGCAGAAAATTTTCCGTCTCTGCGCCGATGGCTCGTAAACAAAAACAGGCAGCCCGCTCGGCTTTGCTAGTTTCTTTGCTTTTTTTTTTTGCGCATTGTTCGTCCGCGCGGAAGGAGTGCACGCGCTTCTCGCATCGCCTGCCCCTCCCTCCCTCCTCCGCACTCTTCCCTCTCGCCATGGCCTCCTTGTTCGGTGTCAGCCGCGTTTTTACCTGATGGGCGAGTCATTAGAGGCCGGCGCGCACTTGGGGACGCAGGGGCGCGCGGCACATAACTTTTTTTTTCTTTGTCTTCCCTTTGTCGTGTTCCGCGTGCCCTGAGAGAAAGGGGGGGGGGGGGGGGTATTTACGCTTCAATTTCGCCCAGCTTGTAAGAGGCCTTTATTAAATAGCTGGAAGTACATATCCTTAATCAACAAAGGACTCGCTCCACGATTTACCATCTATATGTGAGGGGATTACACGGTGAATAAAGAGAACGTAATTTTTCTTGTACTGAACTTCGCTGCTGCCTGCGCACTCTATGAAGGGGAGCGAAGCTGGAAAAAGGAAAAGGGTAAACAAAGGCAGGTGAGCCTTCAGCGAGAACATGTGATTGTACAAACAGCGCGCAGAGTAATAATATGCCCATATTTTTCGTTTACTGCGCTCCTCTATGACCATGTCACGATAGTGCCGATGCACTTGCATCACTCGGCCGTTGCAAGGCCGCTAGCCTATCTCGTTGACAGGAGTAGGTGTATGCATGGAATCCATTGCAGCATAGGCGTAGTGCAAACTAAGGCAGCTCATAGATGGTAGCCGCACACTGGTACATGTTTTAGGTCCGTTGGCTGATGAATGTGCCCTTGTCTTCACCCGCTCTACCCGCTACTGTTCTGCAGACCGAAGGGATGAAAGTTTAGCGAGACGACGATATAAAACCGGCAGCGCGTCAGAGCACAGGTTGAAACAGAGCACGCGGTAACTTGCGGCGGTTCGGAAAAGTATGCGTCCTGCTCAGGACAGGAGTCTTTTTATTTCTGCTGGCTACCAGTCTGACAGAAAAGTTTGTTAACTGTTCGCTAAGAAACATGGCTTAACACACATGACTAACTGGCACATTTCAAGCGTGAGTCATTATTACGACATGCGTATATGGTGATATGGTGCTTTGATATCTACGGAAAATGAAGGAGGCGATACCGTGATTTTATAAGCATTCCATTTCATTCTTATTCCTTTTGCGCTTCCATTGCCCCATCCACTCGCTGTCGCTGGAATCAGTCAGACAGAAAGGCGGATGGCAAGAAACGAATGGAATCGAACGAAAAGAACCTTATCATAGCGGCCTTACATTAATGTGTTCCGTCCATTGCTTACAAACAAACTGAAAGCACAAAGGACGGTTAATTGCTTCGAGAAGGCAGTGCGGGTAAAAAGGTGACCTCGTAGATCTGCTGTCCACCTGTACGCACAAGTAGAAATCTATATTCATACAGATTCATAGTCCCCCATAAAGTCAGCAACAAATTCCAGTAATGAAGGGCGTCAGGCAGAGAGACACGATCTCACTAATGCCATTCACTGCCTGTTTGGAGGAGGTATTCCGAGGCCTGAATTGGGAACAGTTGGGGATAAGAGTTAATAGAGAATGCCTTAGCAATCAGCGATTCGCTGATGACATTGTCTTGCTAAGTCACTCAGGGGATGAATTTCAAAGCATGATCAGTAAGTTAGACAGGCAGAGCAGTACGGTGGGTCTAAAAATTAATTTGCCGAAAACCAAAGTAACGTTCAACAGTCCCACAACGGAGCAGCACTTTACAATAGGTAGCGAGGCGCTGGAAGTGGCAAAGGAATACGTCTATTTATTGCAGGTAATGACCGCAGATACGAATCGCGATAGTGAAATAACAACAAGAATAAGAATGGGGTGGAGCGCATTTGGCACGATCTCTGTGATCATGAATGGCAGTTTACCAATATCTGTCAAGAGCAAAGTGTACAACAGCTGTATCTTACCGCTACTCACCTACGAGGCAGAAACGGGGAGGCTAAGGAAAAGGGTTCAGCTTAAGTTGAGGACAACGCAGCGAGCCATGTAAAGAAAAATGATAGGTGTAACGTTAAGAGACAGGAAGCGGGCAGAGTGGGTGCGGGAACAAGCGCGGGTTATACCCCTGTCACACGGGCACTTTCGATCCTCATTGAGCTCGATCTGCATCGAGATTTTCGAGCACGCTCGAAACATCCGGTGCTACACGGTCATTTTCAATGCTCATTGAGAAGTTTCCCTCATGTGTGTTAGGTGGCGCCAAATGTACCGCCGACAGCCATAACAAGGCGATGTCCGGCAACACTGTGCAGTCGGGGGCAGCGGCAGCCAAATCCGTAGCCAAATCGGTACATTGGGTATCTGCGCCAGGTTTTTGGTTTTTGTGGCGCACCTCTGCTGCTGTGCGATGCAACCCAAGGGCCCGCAACGCCTCCGCGATTTCTGCATAGACTGCGGCGTTTCTCTTTTGGCGCCGCAAATCATTTAGGCGGTCCTGCCAGCAGTCGATGAGAGCGGCTGTCTCGCGCTCGCTCCACAGTTTCCGCGCCGACGAGCAGGAGGACGCCATCTTTGTTTACACTGACGGCGAAGCTTGGAGCGTGGTGTAGAGATTATTTTCAAATGTTTGCATATAAGCAGGCTTAGTACCTGAAAAATGTTCTGTATTACATTTTAATCAATTACAACAACAACAATTGTGGTTTGGTTTTGTTAACTAGTGTTTATTTTTATAGGTTCATGAGAACGAGAGTTCTCGATTGTGCTTGGAACCTCAAGCACTCTTGAGGAATCGGCATCGAGTCAAGCAGGATCGAGCTGGATTGCGCTTGAAAGTGGCCGTGTGACAACCGCCGATCTGCATTGAGTTCGATGAGCATTGACTCAATGAGGATCGAAAGTGCCCGTGTGACAGGGGTATTAGTGACATCCTAGTTGAAATCAAGAGAAAGAAATGGCCTTGGGCAGGGCATGTAATGCGAAGGCGAGGTAACTGATGCTTGGATACGAAGAGCAGGCAAGCGTAGCAAGACGCGGCAGAAAGTTATACCCCTTTCACACGGGCACTTTCGATCCTCATTGAGCTCGATCTGCATCGAGATTTTCGAGCACGCTCGAAACATCCGGTGCTACACGGGCATTTTCAATGCTCATTGAGAAGTTTCCCTCATGTGTGTTAGGTGGCGCCAAATGTTCCGCCGACAGCCATAACATGGCGATGTCCGGCAACACTGTGCAGTCGGGGGCAGCGGCAGCCAAATCCGTAGCCAAATCGGTACATTGCGTATCTGTGCCAGGTTTTTGTGGCGCACCTCTGCTGCTGTGCGATGCAACCCGAGGGTCCGCAACGCCTCCGCGATTTCTGCATAGACTGCGGCGTTTCTCTTCTGGCGCCGCAAATTTAGGCGGTCCTGCCAGCAGTCGATGAGAGCGGCTGTCTCGCGCTCGCCTCACAGTTTCCGCGCCGACGAGCAGGAGGACGCCATTTTTGTTTACACTGACGGCGAAGCTTGGAGCGTGGTGTAGAGATTATTTTCAAATGTTTGCATATAAGCAGGCATAGTACCTGAAAAATGTTCTGTATTACATTTTAATCAATTACAACAACAACAATTGTGGTTCGGTTTTGTTAACTTGTGTTTATTTTTATAGCTTCATGAGAGCGAGAGTGCTTTCGATTGTGCTTGGAACCTCAAGCACTCTTGAGGAATCGGCATCGAGTCAAGCAGGATCGAGCTCGATTGCGCTTGAAAGTGGCCGTGTGACAACCGTCGATCTGCATTGAGTTCGATGAGCATTGACTCAATGAGGATCGAAAGTGCCCGTGTGACAGGTGTATTAGGCGGGCGGATGAGATTAAGAAGATTGCGGGGATACGGTGGCCACAGCTGGAACAGGACATGGTTAATTAGAGAGGCATGGGAAAGGCCTGTGTCCTGCAGTGGGTGTAGTCAGGTTGTTGATGCTGATGATCAAAGTACCACGTGGTGAATAAGCTTCATGAGAACGAAAATACACAAAAGGGCGAAGTTTTAACGTTGAAACTAAAGCCAAAGTGACTGGCCAACTGAGCTCTCTTTTGGCGAAGCAGCATGGCAAATTGACAATCGCTCGGTCTTGCTTCCTGTAGTGCTGAATGCAGAAAACTGCGCTTCTACCTTTTTTCATTCACCCGAAGTACAAGAGTCATTGATTTTAAATTCTCTCCAAAGCACCCATCGACCGCCTACAGCTCAGCATTCACGTCGGCAGTTTTCAAACGACAGACGGCGATTCCTTGCTTGTCTCTTGTTCACTCCTTTGCACCCTTCAGAAAAGAAAGACTGACTCACACGAGGTTGCCAGTAAGGACAGACAAGCGCTAGGTTATCGTGAAACTTGAAAACGAATGCGATTATATATACGCTGACCCCGGAACAAGTTCTCCATAACGCCGCCATATCGGAATAATTGAAGCCGACCCTCTAAGTGGAGAAAAATGCCTATAGAGTCGGAAGTTTCAGAGGAGGGTCGATTCTGGAACAATCCTCGCAGGTGTCGTCAAAGCGACTTGCATGTGCGTACCAGCTGCTCTCAAGGGCAGCGACCAGAGCTCGGTTCTTTTCGCTAATGAACCAAATTATATTTTCAGACGTGCGTTAGCAGGATGATGATTTCATTCGCGCATACAACTTTATATTTGAATTTGTTGGGCCTTTAGTGTGTAAAAGCGGTTTGGGCCACAGCAGTGTGATTCAGGCTTTGTTCCTCACGCGCACAGACAGTGAGGCTGCATCGCTACACTTTTCATTGCCACTGCACAAGCCCGAAGAAGCCCTCGGGCTGTGCTGGACCGAAAAACGCGCACTATCGCCGGGCCTACGCCGGGCCGGGTACGGGCCCGTACGTAGAATGCCTATGTTTGCCTTTTGATTTATTATTGCGCGTAGCACTTGGGGCGTTCTAGACGCGATGCAGATGAAACAAAGCCAAGGTGTCTGCTGATAAAAAATATTTCTCAACTTTAAGTAACTTTATTTATTTGTTTATTTATTATTGGGATCCCGGTAATGAAATAGTTATTTCTTCATCATCACCATCAGCTCTTATTTGCTTGTTATTTGGTATTCGCTACAGCTGCATCTTTCTCATGAGAGAAAAAAAAACTGAAAACAATACTGTGTTTTGTTTGCCTTGCTGGCCGGAACGTTTCAGAAATGAAAGAATCCCGGGGCTAAAATCTTTCCCGAGGGTTTTTCGTTGAAGCGGAATGGAAGACAGCTTAACTACAACTACGTCACTTATAGGCTGAGCTTATTCAGCGTCAATCAGAGCGCAAAAGGCGCGCATGTCCGGCCACGCTGACCGATACAGAAGAAGTTAAATGGCACTTTTCAGTGATTGAAGAGCGACATCGATAAACCCTTCTCTCAGGTTCCAAACCGCAAAACCAAGCCTGGGACTGCAGTATACAGCGGCGTTCTTAGCTGAGCGTTGTAACGCCAGACACACGGCTCATTTTGAAGAGTATGTTCGCCTGCTAAAATACAGGACACAATTGGCTTGGGCTATTTTAGCTATAAGCGAGCAAACGCCGCCGGGCTTACCGAAAGACGGTTTGAGCGTATACATGCTCTGTTTTCTGTGACAGCTCACGACTATTCAAAGTCTCATAAAAACTGCCGCAGAGGGACCTTCATTCGACTGCTGGACAGGCAGCCGTTTCTTTCAAGGTCGTCTTCGATTTTGCGTCTTCAACTCCACAAAACACATCTGTACGCTATCAGCAACGCTGTTAGGAAGAGCATACTGGGTTAGGCCACTTCGAGTCTTTTGATACATACTACGCAATAAATTGGTGCTTTTGTTTTTCGTCTTCATATAAATGTGGCCGTGAATTCAACACGCGAAATCGCCTTGATTAAAATATATATCCCCATTATAGAAGCGGTTCTCCCGTCTCGTCCCGCACGACCGACAAGTCCGGGCTCTAATCTCTGCGACCCAGAGAAGTACTGTGCCCAGATCCCAGATCGAGATCTGTGTGAGTGTAGCCAGCTGGTCCGACCCCAGCCTTACACACTACTCGTCGCCTGATAGGTTTATGGTTTAAGGGGGGGGGGGGGGGGGGGGGTTAACGTACCAAAGCGACTCAGGCTATGAGAGACGCCGTGGTGAAGGGCTCCACAAATTTCGACCACCTGGGGTTCTTGAACGTGCACTGGCATCGCACAGCACACGGGCCTCTAGAATTTCGCCTCCATTGAAATTCGACCGCCGTGGCCGGGACCGAACCCGCGTCTTTCGGGCCGGCAGCCGAGCGCCGTAACCACTGAGCCACCGCGGCGGCGGTCGTCGCCTCGTAGAACTCGCGCAAATGCACATCAATAAGCAGCGAAACTTCGGTTAAATAAAGCTTTTTTCCTTCCATTCGGGATGACGTATTGGAATGGTAAATTGTTTTTCTCCTATTAGTGCGCAAAAGTATAAACCAATTTGAGCGCCACAAATTACATCTGTTGGCGGCAGTACAGCCCCTGACCCCCTCTTGGCCCGAGGTGGAGATGAACCGCGGTGAGAGGAACGCTGCAAATTAAAAAAAAAACTGCAAATGGCTTGTGAGGAAAGGAAAGGAGCAGTAATTGTAGCGATTTCGGTGGATACCTGAGCTGCGCCATGAGGGAAGGCATTAAGAAGGCGGTGAGAAGAGGCAGCAATGAACAGGCGGTGCAATGGAGGTTTCCCAATTAATCTCGAGTACCTGGGGATCGCTAACGCGCATTGCTGTCACACAGCACACGGACGTTTTCGCATCTCCACTCCATCGAAATACGGCTGCCGTAGCCGTGTGTATGGAGAAGAGATGCGGAAACGCCGATGTGCTGAGTGGCATCAATGCACGATAGAAAACTCCAGATTGTATCGACGACGGTACAGCAGGGCGTGAAATGACCCTGCTCTTAGCTCTTAGCGTGCAGGCGTACGTTGAGTTGCGATGCCACGGGCATGGGCACAAATGGGCTGGAACCACCAACGCATGCCCCAGAAATTGCGTGCTTGGCGCCTCCACTTGCTCTCCGCCATCTTTAGCCCGCACTCACCCCTCACGGCGCGGTTAGGATGTCCACACAGTGAGACCGTTGCTGCGCACTCTCCTTATAGCCTCCCCCTCCTGAGCACGAGGACGGGAGATCAAACCCAGGCCCCGTCAGCCGCGTTTCCATGGGGGCAAAACTCCGAAGACGACGGCCGTGTGCTGTGCAAATTCAGCGCAAGAACCTCGGGTGGTGGAAAATCTTTTTGATATATGTTCACTTTTTCTTCTGTCACCCCCTCCTCCATTCCTTCGCTCATGGCGTGGTTGAGGCATCCGACTAGAATGAGGAAGTTTTGTTACACGCCTTTGCGTTTCTCATAACAGATTTCTTTTTCCTTTTTTTTTTGCGGACGGCATGTTTCAAAACTCATTTGACTGTATTGGAACCACAGTCGAAAGTTTCTTGAGCTGGAGGCGACGTTATGCAGTTAATGTTCTGTTTC
Organism: Amblyomma americanum; assembly: GCF_052857255.1. Lineage (NCBI taxonomy): Eukaryota > Metazoa > Arthropoda > Arachnida > Ixodida > Ixodidae > Amblyomma > Amblyomma americanum. Next base: position 79,466,935 of record NC_135497.1, on the reverse strand, counting down.
TTCTTGGCGGACCAAATTCCCTGACCTTTACACGTCGTGCAGGTCAAGTCAGGAGGGTTACCTTTCGCGAGATACCTTTCGACACTGCATACTTCAGTCTGCATACTGCAGGCTCCACTGCCTTCAAAACTATTTCCGACAGGGCACGAGGAAGCTCACAAAGGAAGGCGCCGTCCCTATTTCGGTAGAAATTAACTCGGCAGCACCGAGGCAAACGCGATGGTCGGCCGTCGATCGAATTATTGCAGTGTGATGCCTTAGCTAGGTTCTCGTAGTTATCCGCACAGTGTGAAAAAATGCCGCTAGCCCCCATTGGAGCTACAACGACTGCCTAGAGCGCATGCATTTTGAAAAGGAACGCACACAATAATAAAGCAAATGCATTCGTGGAAAAACAAAAAATGCAGGGGCATAATGCACGTGGTATATTGCAATAATACGCTTGAGCGTCCAGTCTCAAGAGTCTGATGACGGTGTATATTTTAGGAATGCTATTCGACACGTGCTAACCTTTTTCAAGGAAATTTTTATCCCAGGTTTGATGAAGCGTCTACACTCTTCATTTCTGCTCACGCAGTGGGGCACTGTACGCTATACTCAGCAGCCGGTCACTCCCTATTTTTATGAAAGCGTTAGCTTCGGCCCCGAATTCATCGGTGGCAGCTGGGCTTGACCGTGCGTTGCCACGGCTGCAAAGCTGTTGGTCCACACTTCCGCGGTGGAGCCGGCGCCCCAAAGGCGATGTATACGATGTCGGGTCCCTCGGCCACTTTTCCGATGGTAACCACTTTGGCCGCGGTAGTAATCAGCCTTACAAGCCTAGACTGCGGGTATCGCATGCGTGGCCACCGTCGAATTGAAAGGAAAATTCTCTTTGACTCTTCACCAAAAAAGTTATCGCCACGCTTCTCATTGCGTTGTGAGCCGCGTTGTTCCACCTGCACAAATCTTCGCCGCCCAGCTGCATGTCAAACCAAGTGGGGTAGCCGGAGGTTTCGTCGCCTCGTCGGGTGCACTGTCCTGTGCGCCGAATTTCAAGTGTTTGCTGCTTCGGGCGCAGGGACAGTGACGCTGTTCCGATGGCGGCACGGGCGAGGAGCTGCCAACACATGCAGAAGTCGTTGGCCGGTGTGCGTGAGAGCGTGAAGGGCAGAAGTTTTGGCCTTTACGACACGAAAACCAAGAAGGAACGTACACAGAATCTAGCTTCTCTGCATTTCTGCAGACGAATGCGTGTCACAGAGGGATTCATTCATTGCATGTGTAGTCGACACAGCATGTTAACTTGCGAGGAAATAGGTTCATTCGTTAATTACTTCAAACTGGGGTTACATACAGATTTGGTTACACTGTAGTAGGATGAAGAACTGGGCGAGTTCGTAGCATATCATTTTGGGTGGAACAGCGCAAACGGACGAACGACAGAAAAGGAACAAGCAACACACAGACGAGCGCTCGTCTGAGTGTTCCTTGTTCATTTCCGGCCTTTCGTCCGTTTGCACTGTTCCGCCCAAAATGAAATATTACCAACTAGCCCCATCAGCGCTCGTTTGTGGGTTCCTTGTTTATTTCCTGTCTTCGTCCTTTTGCGCTTTTCCACCAAAAATACATATGTTACACGGCCCTCTAATAAAGTAGGTAGCCCGAAGGCCTGAACTGGTCTGCTGTTCGGTTGTCGGCGTCAACTAGCGGCGTAAACTAAAAACTCGCGTATCGGCCGAACCCCCCGTCGTTTATTGGGGGCAAGCGCACGTGTGGGGAGGTGAGGCCGGCATTTAAAACATAATTAGCTGTCGTCACCAGCCGTAATTTTACCTGTCATAACTTCCCCGCCATCATTGTCTTTTGTGGTTTTCTGCCTGATCTTGGCCGGAGTTCTTATGGCCTCCCAGTTTTAGCGTAAATACAAGAAGGCATAATAACACGCGCTTTTATTAAATCAGCAGAGGTATTTCGGTGGCAATTTTAAACCCGTAGTTGGCATAGTAAGAGTGGTAATACCGCTATAATATGCAGAAACTCTACGTGGGCTATGAGGGGTGCCGTAGTGGAGGGCTACGGACTAATTTCGACAGTCTGGTTTCCCGTAGCGTGCCCTGACGTCGCACACCACATGATCGACTTCCGCATTTCGCTTCCATCGAAATGCGCCGCGGCGACCGATATCGAACTGGCGTACTCGTCCTCTTGAGCCGAACGCCATAGGCGCTCATAGGCAGCGCCACCGTCTTTCAGAGAGCGCTGACCCTCGTTGATCTGACAGAGGGCGTCACTGTGCCAATCCTGTGCGCCGGTTGAGAACGAAACGCATGAAGCGCTTTTTTTTTGTTCTTCCGGAATCGAGTACATGTATCCCGGTTAGCAATTATCAACCTCGTAAAGCTAAGGGTTGCTCTGCACCATATCTGCCTACTTGGGCTCGGCTTTGCGTTCCAACGAATCCGTAACCTATTTGAAAAGCAGCTCTTCATGCCCCCATAAAAAGAGGCCACTGGCTTTTACTAGACATTCACTACGCCCGTACTGATTCAATCTACTTTTTTGGATACTGATGTGAAATGAGTTCCGAGTACGAGTATTCCACTGACTTGCGTTCGTTCAGCCGCTGGCTTTTACTACACATTCACTAGGCCGGTACTGTTTCAATCTACTTTTTCGGATACTGATGTGAAGTGAGTTCCGAGTACGAGTATTCCACTGACTTGCGTTTGTTCAGCCGCTGGCTTTTACTACACATTCACTAGGCCCGTACTGTTTCAATCTACTTTTTCGGGTACTGATGTGAAGTGAGTTCCGAGTACGAGTATTCCACTAACGTGTTCGTTCACCCGCTGGCTTTTACTACACATTCACTAGGCCCGTACTGTTTCAATCTACTTTTTCGGATACTGATGTGAAGTGAGTTCCGAGTACGAGTATTCCACTGACTTGTGTTTGTTCAGACGCTGGCTTTTACTACACATTCACTAGGCCCGTACTGTTTCAATCTACTTTTTCGGATACTGATGTGAAGTGAGTTCCGAGTACGAGTATCCCACTGACTTGCGTTCGTTCACCCGCTGGCTTTTACTACACATTCACTAGGCCCGTACTGTTTCAATCTACTTTTTCGGATACTGATGTGAAGTGAGTTCCGAGTACGAGTATTCCACTGACTTGCGTTCGTTCAGCCGCTGGCTTTTACTAGACATTCACTAGGCCCGTACTGTTTCAATCTACTTTTTCGGATACTGATGTGAAGGGAGTTCCGAGTACGAGTATTCCACTGACTTGCGTTTGTTCAGCCGCTGGCTTTTACTAGACATTCACTAGGCCCGTACTGTTTCAATCTACTTTTTCGGATACTGATGTGAAGGGAGTTCCGAGTACGAGTATTCCACTGACTTGCGTTTGTTCAGCCGCTGGCTTTTACTAGACATTCACTAGGCCCGTACTGTTTTAATCTACTTTTTCGGATACTGATGTGAAGGGAGTTCCGAGTACGAGTATTCCACTGACTTGCGTTTGTTCAGCCGCTGGCTTTTACTAGACATTCACTAGGCCCGTACTGTTTCAATCTACTTTTTCGGATACTGATGTGAAGGGAGTTCCGAGTACGAGTATTCCACTGACTTGCGTTCGTTCAGCCGCTGGCTTTTACTAGAAATTCACTAGGCCCGTACTGTTTCAATCTACTTTTTCGGATACTGATGTGAAGGGAGTTCCGAGTACGAGTATTCCACTGACTTGCGTTTGTTCAGCCGCTGGCTTTTACTAGACATTCACTAGGCCCGTACTGTTTCAATCTACTTTTTCGGATACTGATGTGAAGGGAGTTCCGAGTACGAGTATTCCACTGACTTGCGTTTGTTCAGCCGCTGGCTTTTACTAGACATTCACTAGGCCCGTACTGTTTCAATCTACTTTTTCGGATACTGATGTGAAGGGAGTTCCGAGTACGAGTATTCCACTGACTTGCGTTCGTTCAGCCGCTGGCTTTTACTACACATTCACTAGGCCCGTACTGTTTCAATCTACTTTTTCGGATACTGATGTGAAGGGAGTTCCGAGTACGAGTATTCCACTGACTTGCGTTTGTTCAGCCGCTGGCTTTTACTAGACATTCACTAGGCCCGTACTGTTTCAATCTACTTTTTCGGATACTGATGTGAAGTGAGTTCCGAGTACGAGTATTCCACTGACGCGTTTGTTCAGCCGCTGGCTTTTACTAGACATTCACTAGGCCCGTACTGTTTCAATCTACTTTTTCGGATACTGATGTGAAGTGAGTTCCGAGTACGAGTATCCCACTGACTTGCGTTTGTTCAGCCGCTGGCTTTTACTAGACATTCACTAGGCCCGTACTGTTTCAATCTACTTTTTCGGATACTGATGTGAAGTGAGTTCCGAGTACGAGTATCCCACTGACTTGCGTTTGTTCAGCCGCTGGCTTTTACTAGACATTCACTAGGCCCGTACTGTTTCAATCTACTTTTTCGGATACTGATGTGAAGTGAGTTCCGAGTACGAGTATTCCACTGACGCGTTTGTTCAGCCGCTGGCTTTTACTAGACATTCACTAGGCCCGTACTGTTTCAATCTACTTTTTCGGATACTGATGTGAAGTGAGTTCCGAGTACGAGTATTCCACTGACGCGTTTGTTCAGCCGCTGGCTTTTACTAGACATTCACTAGGCCCGTACTGTTTCAATCTACTTTTTCGGATACTGATGTGAAGTGAGTTCCGAGTACGAGTATTCCACTGACGCGTTTGTTCAGCCGCTGGCTTTTACTAGACATTCACTAGGCCCGTACTGTTTCAATCTACTTTTTCGGATACTGATGTGAAGTGAGTTCCGAGTACGAGTATTCCACTGACGCGTTTGTTCAGCCGCTGGCTTTTACTAGACATTCACTAGGCCCGTACTGTTTCAATCTACTTTTTCGGATACTGATGTGAAGTGAGTTCCGAGTACGAGTATCCCACTGACTTGCGTTTGTTCAGCCGCTGGCTTTTACTAGACATTCACTAGGCCCGTACTGTTTCAATCTACTTTTTCGGATACTGATGTGAAGTGAGTTCCGAGTACGAGTATTCCACTGACGCGTTTGTTCAGCCGCTGGCTTTTACTAGACATTCACTAGGCCCGTACTGTTTCAATCTACTTTTTCGGATACTGATGTGAAGTGAGTTCCGAGTACGAGTATTCCACTGACGCGTTTGTTCAGCCGCTGGCTTTTACTAGACATTCACTAGGCCCGTACTGTTTCAATCTACTTTTTCGGATACTGATGTGAAGTGAGTTCCGAGTACGAGTATCCCACTGACTTGCGTTTGTTCAGCCGCTGGCTTTTACTAGACATTCACTAGGCCCGTACTGTTTCAATCTACTTTTTCGGATACTGATGTGAAGTGAGTTCCGAGTACGAGTATCCCACTGACTTGCGTTTGTTCAGCCGCTGGCTTTTACTAGACATTCACTAGGCCCGTACTGTTTCAATCTACTTTTTCGGATACTGATGTGAAGTGAGTTCCGAGTACGAGTATTCCACTGACGCGTTTGTTCAGCCGCTGGCTTTTACTAGACATTCACTAGGCCCGTACTGTTTCAATCTACTTTTTCGGATACTGATGTGAAGTGAGTTCCGAGTACGAGTATTCCACTGACGCGTTTGTTCAGCCGCTGGCTTTTACTAGACATTCACTAGGCCCGTACTGTTTCAATCTACTTTTTCGGATACTGATGTGAAGTGAGTTCCGAGTACGAGTATTCCACTGACGCGTTTGTTCAGCCGCTGGCTTTTACTAGACATTCACTAGGCCCGTACTGTTTCAATCTACTTTTTCGGATACTGATGTGAAGTGAGTTCCGAGTACGAGTATTCCACTGACGCGTTTGTTCAGCCGCTGGCTTTTACTAGACATTCACTAGGCCCGTACTGTTTCAATCTACTTTTTCGGATACTGATGTGAAGTGAGTTCCGAGTACGAGTATCCCACTGACTTGCGTTTGTTCAGCCGCTGGCTTTTACTAGACATTCACTAGGCCCGTACTGTTTCAATCTACTTTTTCGGATACTGATGTGAAGTGAGTTCCGAGTACGAGTATTCCACTGACGCGTTTGTTCAGCCGCTGGCTTTTACTAGACATTCACTAGGCCCGTACTGTTTCAATCTACTTTTTCGGATACTGATGTGAAGTGAGTTCCGAGTACGAGTATCCCACTGACTTGCGTTTGTTCAGCCGCTGGCTTTTACTACACATTCACTAGGCCCGTACTGTTTCAATCTACTTTTTCGGATACTGATGTGAAGTGAGTTCCGAGTACGAGTATCCCACTGACTTGCGTTTGTTCAGCCGCTGGCTTTTACTACACATTCACTAGGCCCGTACTGTTTCAATCTACTTTTTCGGATACTGATGTGAAGTGAGTTCCGAGTACGAGTATCCCACTGACTTGCGTTTGTTCAGCCGCTGGCTTTTACTACACATTCACTAGGCCCGTACTGTTTCAATCTACTTTTTCGGATACTGATGTGAAGTGAGTTCCGAGTACGAGTATTCCACTGACTTGCGTTCGTCTCTAAGCAGTAAGGCCAGCCGTAGAGGCAAGCGCTATGCTGTGCTTAGCAAACAGGAGTTGTGGCATCCTCAAGCCTATTTCTTAGCCGGCCAACCACACTCAAGACATGTATTGAACTACCAAGGGGCATATGACTGCGAAACTGAAATCTAAAACATAAAGTGTGGTTCGATACAATATATGGGCGCTCAGTGATTTCCCTACATATCCATTTGTTTTTCTGAGGGCACCTCCTTAATTCGTAACGATATTTTTTTACACACGACGTGGAGTTTTTATTAATAGCGCCGGAAGAAGGGCATGTACGCGAACTGACGCATCGTCTATCGGTGACTTGTGGCGGAAGAAAAAGTTAAAAATGACTACCGCTCCCCCTCTATCCTCAAACCCCCCCATAATTTCAATTCCTGGGGAAGCCCCTGTGTGCGCTCTTTTATGTTGTTGAATAAATGTGTGACAGTAGACAAAGAAAAATGTCCTGAATGAAGAATATCGTTGATTTTCTTCGTGAGCATTATGACTAGAAAAATATGGCCCCAATTCGCACAGACCTGCACAATGAGCGCCACTTGCGCCGTAGCCGAAGTCCATGCTACCAAAGCCACCAGGCTTTCGTGAGCCGAACTCACGCCCCGATAGTTTCGTGAAATGAGCTGTCATTCTGAAAAGGTTCCCACAAAACAGTGACCTGCGCCTAACGTCAGCCTAGAAACGAGCTCAACGCTTATTCCTGCCCCCTTCCAAGGTCTTAGGAGTGGCACACCTGAAAGCTCATGCTTCGGCGATATCTCCCAGACTCAAGCATTATTCGCCACCGATTCGTCCGGAGAGTTTGGTTCCTGTAGACTGAAACCTCTGTCTCTGACAACCTTTATGAGGACATAAACATTGTACAACACTAGATGTCAGTTTCTTTTTGTATCTTTTATTTGGCGGCAGGTGCTTACTTTATTGTAGACGCTGACACACGCCATGAGGTGGCCGCCTGCATTTATCTGTGCTAGTATAGCAGCCCACGCTGAAAGAAACCGGAAATAACATCGAAGTATAAAGCAGAAGCTTGCCTGTGTTTATCCAGACTTCTTGCTTGGGCTACTTTTCTGCTCACTGGGCGCTCCACCTGCACACGGCACGAAATTTACGCTTCTGTAGTACAAGAGTGCTTAACTAAATCATGTTCCGGGTGGCTGTACTAGTGCTGACGTCTGGTGTGAATATAGTTGGTCACAATGCGCTGAGCCGAGAGAAGATACCGGCAGTCGGATTACCTGCTGTGCACTGATGTGGTCAAGAAGACAGACCGTTGCTCACGCTCTCCTTGAGTGCTCAGGCGTCTCTTGAGGAGGAGAGACTGACAAGTGAGTCTGCTAGGTTGGACAGACAAGCGCCTCATGGCTCCGCACCGTAGCTAAGCAGCCAATTAAGCCAGCAGCCAGCACGAAATCCTCGAGCTTTTGAGACACTTTCTGGCGGACGCATGTCTACATGGTACTCCACATGTTGTTCTAAGCCGCGAGTGCGCATGTGTATTTACATGCGGGCAGTGCTTGCTTTTCGTACTTTCCTCCCTGCGCAGTGCACACGAGTGCAATTGTATGTGTATTTCAGGGCGCCCCACTGAAGCAGTACTCCAGTTTTGAAAGGTGTCTGTGCTGAACTTAGGTCATGACCTATGTGATCATGTGCACCGTGAAAATTTCATGCAGGGGACGAAATACGCAGTGATAACCGTACGTATGTTTAGTACCAGATTGTTGAAAGTTTCTATGAGCCCCACTGAAGCAGTACTCCAGTTTTGAAAGGTGTCTGTGCTGAACTTAGGTCATGACCTATGTGATCATGTGCACCGTGAAAATTTCATGCAGGGGACGAAATACGCAGTGATAACCGTACGTATGTTTAGTACCAGATTGTTGAAAGTTTCTATGAGGACGTAGAATCGGCAATGAATAAAGTAAAATCGCAGAATACTGTACTGATGGGCGACTTCAATGCGAAGGTGGGCAAGAAGCAGGCTGACGACCACGCGGTAGGTGACTATGGGATAGGCTCTAGAAATAGCAGGGGAGAGCTACTAGTCGAATTCGCGGATAGAAATAATTTACGGATCATGAATACCTTCTTCCGCAAACGAGAAAACAGGAAGTGGACCTAGAAGAGCCCCAATGGTGAGATTAAAAATGAAATCGACTTCATACTATGCGCTAAACCTGGCATCATTCAGGATGTGGCCGTCCTCGGAAAGGTGCGTTGTAGCGACCCCAGAATGGTAAGGTCTAGAATTAGCTTAGACTTGAAGAGGGAACGGAAGAAGCTAGTGAAGAAGAAGACCATTAACGAGTTAGTCGTAAGAGGGAAAGCACAGGAGTTTAGGATAGCGCTGCAAAACAGATATTCGGCTTTAACTTAGGAAGATGATCTTGATGTTCATTCAATGCACGATAATCTGACATCAATAATTACGGAGTGCGCAGTAGAAGTAGGCGGTAGGAAAGTTCGAAAAGATACCGGGAAGCTATCTCAGGTGACGAAAGATCTGATTAAGAAGCGCCAAAACATGAGGGCATCTAACCCTACCGATAGAATAGAACTAACGGAGTTATCAAAGTTAATAAATAAGCGCAAGGTAGCCGACATAAGGAAGTTTAATATGGAGAGAATCGAGCATGCTATAAAGAACGGAGGTAGCCTAAAAACAGTGAAGAGGAAACTAGGCATAGGTAAAAACCAGATGTATGCATTAAGAGACAAGCAGGGCAATTTCATTAGCAATATGTATAAGATAGTTAACGTAGCCTAAGAGTTCTACACAGATCTGTACAGTAGCCAATGTAATCAGAGCGTTAATGAGACAGACAGCAGTGCACAGCAATGCGTCATCCCGCCAGTAACGAAAGATGAAGTAAAGAAAGCCTTAGAAGCAATGAAAAGGGGAAAAGCAGCTGGGGAGGATCAGGTAACAGCAGATCTGTTGAAGGATGGAGGGGACATCGTGCTAGAAAAACTAGCCACCCTGTATACGCAATGCCTTATGACCTCGACTGTACCAGAAGCTTGGAAGAATGCAAACATTATCTTAATTCATAAGAAGGGAGAGGCCAAGGACTTGAAAAATTACAGGCCGATCAGCTTACTATCCGTTGCCTACAAAGTATTTACTAAGGTAATCGCTAATAGAGTAAAGGCAACGTTAGACTTTAATCAACCAAATGATCAGGCAGGCTTTCGCAAAGAATATTCCACAATAGATCATATTCACACTATCAATCAGGTGATAGAGAAATGCGCAGAATATAACCAACCTCTATATATAACTTTCATTGATTACGAGAAAGCATTCGACTCAGTGAAAACCTCAGCAGTCATACAGGCAGTGCGTAATCAGGGGGTAGAAGAGCCTTATGTCAAAATACTGGAAGATATATATAGCAACTGCACAGCTACTATAGTCCTCCATAAAGTCAGCAATAAAATTCCAATAAGGAAGGGCGTCGGGCAAGGAGACACGATCTCGCCAATGCTGTTCACCGCATGTTTACAGGAGGTATTTCGAGGCCTGAATTGGGAACAGTTGGGAATAAGAATAAATGGAGAATACCTAAATAATCTGCGATTTGCTGATGACATTGCCTTGCTGAGTCACTCAGGAGGTGAACTGCAAATCATGATCAATGAGTTAGACAGGCAGAGCAGATCGATGGGTCTGAAAATTAACATGCAGAAAACCAAGGTAATGTTCAACAGCCTAGCAAGGGAACAACAGTTCACAATTGGCAGCGAGAGCCTAGAAATTGTGACGGAATACGTCTACTTAGGGCAGATAGTGACAGCTGATCCGGATCATGAGAGGGCGATAACTAGAAGGATAAGAATGGGGTGGAGCGCATATGGCAAATTCTCGCAGATCATGAGTGGCAGTTTACCAATTTCCCTCAAGAGGAAAGTGTACAACAGCATACTCTTACCGGTACTCACCTACGGGGCAGAAACGTGGAGGCTAACGAAAAGAGTTCAGCTTAAGTTAAGGACAACGCAGCGAGCCATGGAAAGAAAAATGATAGGTGTAACGTTAAGAGACCGGAAGCGGGCAGAGTGGGTGAGGGAACAAACACGGGTTAATGACATCCTAGCCGAAATCAAGAGAAAGAAATGGGCTTGGGCATGGCATGTAATGCGAAGGCAAGATAACCGCTGGTCCTTAAGGGTAACGGAGTGGATTCCAAGAGAAAGTAAGCGTAGCAGGAGGCGGCAGAAGGTGAGGTGGGCGGATGAGATTAAGAAGTTTGCAGGCAAAGGGTGGATGCAGCTGGCAAAGGATAGGGTTAATTGGAGAGACATGGGAGAGGCCTTTGCCCTGCAGTGGGTGTAGTAAGGCTGATGATGATGATGATGATGATGATGATGATGTTTAGTACCACCTCCGTACGGCAATACACACTGTTGTACTTCATTTCGCTCTTTTGAAACGCGCGGAAGCTGCGTAAGTAGTGCGCGCGGAAAACCATATCACTATGCTGCGTATCGTTCTCAGTTCTCGGGGTCTCGGTGCGAGGTGGTACTAAAGCATAGTATGTAGTATAATATGAAATGGTGGACATTACAAATAAATTATGGTACTTAGACATTATCACAATCGCGGATACTTGCTTCGTCAATGTAGTCAGGCGGCGTCCTCTGGTTCAACAGACTTTTGAGTCCTCTACTTTACACTGATGGCGACGTATAAATTTTGGGCGCGAACGTAGCAAACGTAATAGGAGTGCGAGCGTTGGCAGTTTGGGACGCTTAGCATTAAACGACACATACTTTATTTATTTATTTCAAAATACTGCAGCTCCACGCAGTAGCTACTATAGCAGGAGTAGCCTATGTAAGAAATATTACAATGTACAGTTTCACGAACCAAGAGCACTTGGCAGCATTATAACATAAACACAATACATCCGCATGTGCTAACGACTCATTCGCAGAGACGAAATCAGAAAGTGATAATGATCGTTTGTTGCCATGTAAAGAGTTGCAGCTCTCCACAGTACGCAGAACGAAGTTGTATTTGAAAGCGTTAGTACGGGAAAAAAAAAAAGGTTGAATATTAAGATCGTGATGCCTCCGAGTTGCAGGTGATTGTAAAAACGAGATGTGGCTACCATCTGAAAGGCAATTTTCCAGCCGGATGAGAGCAGATTTAAGTTTAGGGAGGACATGGCAGATGCGGGTGAAAAATGATAGTAATAGCAGCGCCAAACAAATCTTCCAGCTTTCCGTTTTGCAGATTCAGTTTTATTGCTTTCACAGTACTTATATGAATTCCAGACATTTGAAGCATATATTAAAGAATTCTTGACGTTTTTGTCATGGCGACCGTCAGAGTAGCATTTTTCAGGTTTTTTTCTTCCATTTGATTTTTTTTTGGAGCTTTAAAAATCAGGGAAGTAACCCAGGTTAGTTCTACGTCAGTTTCTCCCCCGACATAACCTCTTAACGCTCACTTTTTTAGAGCAAAACTCGCTGCTCTTTCCCGGCTCACGATAAAAGCGCTACGAGACGGTATACATGTTTGAGTAGAAGTCGGATCCGAATGCCACTGCGCTGTATGTCGGAGGCACTGCGAAGCAGTGACGTGTCGGGCACTCCGAAGTCGAAAAAGGACAGAAAAAATAAAGTGCAGTGCGTCCGTGGCCGCGAGGGAGACAGGGGGAGCAGTCGGCTAGCGTTCGGCACTTTGGCGGCGGCGGCGGGGGACGAAATTGGCGTCCGAGTTCACGGTTATATATATTACAGCGAGAGATAACGTTCCAAAGCGCGGCGCCGAGCAGCTTTTCCGCAATATCGATATCGCTGCTCGACGCGCGCCTCCCCTCTCCAGGGAAACTGCGCGTCTCCCCCCCCCCCTCCCCCCCTCCGCTCCACCTTTTCTTTATTCCACACTTCTCCTTCTTAGGTTTCGCTCTGCCTCCGCTCCTAGAAATGCGGTAAGCCTTGAAAATCGCGCCTCCGACGCTGGCGAGCAGATGTTCTTTTTCTTTCCGCGGACTCGCCCCCGCGTGGATGGCTGTTTTAGGCTGCATCGCGTTTTCGGGGGCGTCGTCCGCCTCCTTTAGATATGTGTACGTGCGACGTTCAATTTGTTCCACTTTCCGTCCCGCGGCTCCCGCAGCGCTCTGCGCTGCGCGCACCCAGCGCCGAAACGCTCTTTTTCAGGTTGGGCGACGCTCCGCCATCCGCGTTCGCTTACTTTTTCTTCGGCGGTGATCTCTCTCTCTCTCTCTCTTTCTCTCTCTCTCTCTCTCTCTGAAGCATCTATCCGGTAAAATAAAAGCGCAGAGGGGACTGAAGAACGAAAAGGCCTTCTCGGGAATGGGAGAGGAGAATATATGAAACCGAAACTTCTCATTCGATGCGGTATATAGAAGCGAGTTCGGTAAGTATGGCGCATGAAGGAGCGAAGCAGAATATCGTAGTCAGTTCGACACTCCGTTTATATATTCGGCGCCATGCACCGTGGACTATCTGCCGCCTTATCTGATGACTGATAGGGACGCGAAACCTGGATCTGAGAAAGCCGACAAAAAAAAAAAGCTTTTGAAAGGCATTCGTGTTTGCCGAGTAATTTAATGCGTCCGATGTAGATCCTGCTTTGGCTATTATTCGGATGGGTGTCTGCTACTTCTATATAAAATGGCTCTTAAGATGCGAAGACTTCAACCTAAACACGTTAATGAAGATTATTACTGCTCACTGCTACCTCTACCCTATGTGCGTGAGCTGTGCCGCCAATCACGACACGGACTGCCGTGATTGGAGCCACAACTTACACATAGAAGGCAGAGGTGGCAATGAGTGAGACAGTGGTCATCATGTTATCACAAACACAGCCGTGTTCGCTTTCCGTGAACAAATAAGGCAGCACAGATAAAGCTATTTTACTTTGTTTACTGCATCACCAAACCAAAACTCAGTCGTTGCTCGCGAAGTTTTAAGCTAGAAACCCTATTTCAGGCCACGTCAGACTTAATAATCTGCCCTTTACCCGAAAGCGAAAGAGGCGGCTAATTAAAACGTCGTAAGGTACCTTTAATTATTGCCCAAGGCAACTGCGCTGCACAGGCGTGAGAAATTTTGCTAGACAGCAAAAAATCAGACGGGAAAAATCAGACGATTTTTCCTCCCACGCGAAGTTCTCGCGTTTCCTTCCCAGCACACCACCCGCAAGGCTCTGCTGCTCTGCAAAGAAGCATACCTTCACCACCGATAAGTCGTAGGGAGGGGTGCTTCGCAATACATCCTACTGATCGATTAATCTTGGTACATTCCTCTTGAGCCGCCGCGACGGCTCAGTGGTTATGGTGCTCGGCTGCTGTTCCGAAAGACGCGGGTTCGATTCCGGCCGCATTTCGATGGAGGCGAAATGCTAGAGGCCCGTGTACTGTGCGATGTCAGTGCACGTTAAAGAACCCCAGGTGGTCGAAATTATCCGGAGCACTTCACTACGGTTTCCCTCATAGCCTGAGTCGCCTCGGGACGTTAAACCCCTATAAACCATAAACCAGACCATTCCTCTTGCAGCGGTTTATGAGACGATTGTTAATAGATTAGTTCTATGGGAGGAGTACCTGTGATCGCAAAATCTGCGTCGCATCGAGTCTTGCGCCACAAGCAACAGCATCATCAGCTGTTTGTTTTGGGGTGCTGCTGCATGCTACTGTGCTGTACGTCGCCAGAACGAAATGGAAGCAGTCTTTTAATGCGGTTATTCTTGCGCGAACACTTGTGTATTCATTTTACACCCTAATTAATTTACGCCCTTACTACACCCTCATTAGTTAATTTACGTCCGTGATTAATAAGCTGTATCATCAAACGCTGAAAGTAACTGAGATTCTTTGTGGGAAAACATGAGAGGCGAAACGCCAGACGGATGCAATAGGGCAACCGTGACGTATTTCAAAAGGATTAGAAATTGGGGTTTGCCAGCGTATAGAAGCCCTTCACTTGAAAAAAAAAAATCTTTCGAACATTTCGATCTCTTTCGTTGCTCAGAGAAAGGACAGTTCTTAGCAACTACGATGAACACTGATGTACGGAACCCATTATTGCCAGTGTAAGCTAGGAAGAACCACGTAGCACTGCTAGAGCTCCGTTCACTTACCCACGCGGTCGACGCCTGCCCCCTAAGTATTCCCCATGGGTGCCTCGCCGAGGGTAGCCGTTCACGATAGCCGTTATGCCCCATCGCGGAACCGGAAACAGACACACTGCAAGCTCCAAACACACACAAAAAATAGATCTCGGCTTAACGCGAACAACGGGAGTTTTTCCGAAGTTTCTGGAAAGCGCAGGCATGTAGCCGCACTCCGCAAGCTCGGCGGCACACCAGGAGTGGCTGCCGTATTCTTAGTTCCATGTAGAGTCGGAAAAACCCGTTTTATAATAGAGCGAATAGAATGAAGCGTCCTGGCTGAACACAATAGGGCTCTTGGATGTTGCACGTTTTGTCCGTAACACACGTGCGCCAGGTATTGAAAATTTAATAGTAGACTCAGGACTTTTGTATGGGCTAGTTGGTGCATTGCTAATTGAGGGCTAAACAGGTGGCGACATCTGCAGACGCGGAGAAAGACAAGTCAAAGCGCGCCCCGCTGCTTTGCCTTCACTCCTGTTTCAACAGGAGGCAAGAGACACATCAAATTCACTCGCGACTTTGTCAGCGATATTGCGGCTCGCACGTAAGCCATATATAACTTTTTTTTTATAATTCCTGCTTTGATCCGTGCGAATGAGGTCGAAACTTCTGTGCGCACCTATGCGTGTAATACGCAAAACATACATACGCATCCTTTTCGTATCGTCATGTGCACATTTCACGTTAGTGTATCTCATTTGAGCGTCGTCCCATGCGTAGTACACTGGCACATCATTCGTGCAACTGAATGTCTTATGACTGAACGTCATAACTGAGTAATTTTTTTTTCGCTGCGATTTCGCAACGAAGCACACCTGAGTGGATATAGTTGCGTTTGGCTCGATCGGGAGCGGGAGCGGAGTCAGCAGCGACTTGATTTTATGAGCAACTTTTCGTGTCCGCATTGGTTTCGGGGAACGTTAGCGGATTTTCTTACTGTTCTGATATATCCAATAATCTCGTTAGTCTATGCCACATCCCTACTCATAACGCACAACGATACCCGCGTCAGAAGCGGTTTCCTGACGGGCGCAGCCATTCGTATATAAACACCCTCTCTTTACCTATGCGGCGTCGCTGCGGAATTCCTCGTTCACAGTGAAACGTCACGAGACTATAGCTCATCGGCTTCCTCCAGAGCAGGGACAAAGAACGGGGAGAGCGTTGCACTAATGCACGCAGGAGCTGCCGAAGGCGCCAGTGCATTATTCGCTCGAAAAACGCCCGAGACACGTCCGCGGCGTGTGAGCCCCACACCTGCGAAATATGCGAGCGCGTGCGCGCGGCCGAGTCGAGGCAGCGCCGTCTTCCGGTCGGCAGCGCCCGCGCGAGGCTCGCGTGCGCCGCAGCGAGCGGACGTCTTTCATCGCGGCTCCATAAATCACGGCTTGTCCCGCGCGTCTAGCGCTCGAGAAATTTTCTACCGACGCGGCGAAAGCAAACTGCGCGGTAAAGTTGGGCAGAATAGCGCGGACCGCAAAAAGCAACCGTGCTCGCTCGCAGGTGATTTTTCTTGGCCGGGGAAGCCTCGTCCTTCGCAGACGGGGCCGCCTTTCGCCGAGTGGCCGCGAGAGAAACGGGCCGCATTAGCCGGCTTCTCTCGCTACGTGCACATGGGAATGTGCTGTATGCCGCCGAGGCTTGATAATGTCCTCCGGGCGCACACTCCGCGCAGAGGAGGTGGCGCCCAGAGAAAAATGCAGTGAATTCGTGAATTCACTTTAGCGCGCACTCATTCGACGTGTATTCTACCTCCTCTAAGTGGCAGAATAAAAAAAAAAGCGACGAAGGAAATTGGAAGGAGGGGGATAAAAAAAAAGATGGTTGCGAAAAGAACGAATCCGTGGCGGCTGTCTTAATGGCTGAAGGGGCAGAACGGTAGGGAAGAAAGAGGCCCAGCGCTGAGGCGGCAGCTTCATTGGGAAAGCGCGCGCCGGAATGAAGGGACGCACGAGAAGAAGAGAAAGCGAAGAGCGAAACCCGGCAACAACGCTCAGAAGAATGAGCGCGCGTCCCGCCATAACGAAGCCACACAGACGGAGTAAGGGAAGAAAAAAAAAATACAACGAACTCCGCGATGAAAAAAGACCTGAAAAGAAAGAGAGAAGCCGAATCCTCCGCGAAATAAGCGCGCGAGCCGGAACAACCCACTTTCCTTTGCGAGCAAAGGCGCAATGAAGGGAAAGCAAAGAGAGGTAAAATAAGCCAGCAAAGCGGCATCGGGCGCACGAGGAGTCCGTAATTGCGTTTCCGCACAAATTGAGTTACTATTCATCTTTGAATTTCGGAAGGAGCCCAGGCTCGCACGCAAACACAAGACCGGAGAGCCAGTCAAGCATTGAGATTCAGCGCGCTTCAAAACCGTGTCTTCAACCCCGTTCCTCACCAGGCGCCACCCGGCAGCGGCACAGAGTGATCCCGACGTGGCGAGAAAAAAAAGGAAAAGAAGCAAAGAAAAGAAGAGAGAGAGGGCGCAACGACGAAGGCAGTGAAAAAGCGCAACGTTGGGGCCAACGCCGCGCGAAAGAGCACAAGAGAAGAGACACGCGCGTGCAGCTAGGCACGCCCAGGGCGTAGGAAGTGCTCCCTCCTGTTAGGGACGCCGAGCGATGTAACGAGGTAAACAAGACTGGAAAGTGCGTAAACACATTAGAAAAGCCGAACAAGGCTGGGCAGGATAAGCGACTCCTTCTCCAAGTAACCCGCGGCGCTCGCTCGGCCGCTCTTAGCGCGGCGCCAGCGGCAGCACTGTGCGCACACCTAGTCGAAACAAATTTGCGCGACGCGTTTTAACGAGCCAAGACGTTTGACTCTTCCCATTTCCTCCACGCTTCGCGCTGGGGCTCTTCTTTCCTGCGCTTAAAGTCGCGGCGCCATTCTTCGTTACGCCACAGCTTTCTCGTCTTTTTTGCTCGGGGGAAGAAAAGAAAGAAGGAATACAAACATTCCACCGTGTGCCGCGCTTTTTCGAATCATATTAGGTCCAACTGAGATTGCGGCGAAAATCGTATTATAAGGAGTGGTAGCGCCGCGGCGCTTTATTTTTTTCTCGTTTCGCCTATATATCCGCTGCTTCGGAATTCTGTGGATCAGGACAAGAGAAAAAAAAAAGTGGTAAGGAAAAAAAAGGGAAAGGGGGGGGGGGGGGGGGGGGGGGGGGCTTCGAGCTTCAGCAACGTGGCAAATACCACGTGTGCACACTTTGCAACGGCTTCTGTGCTGCACTCTTGCGAGGCTGGATTGTTGCGCAGAAAACAGCGAGGCCAGATAAAAGGCTTCCAGCCCTTCACGACGATGGTCCGCGTATAAATATTATGCCCGAACTATAATGGCTAAATACTACGCTTACGAATTGCTAACCGAGGCGAGAACTTCCCCTGAATTTGTTTGTTTCGTTTTCGTTCTCGAGTTTTAAAATGCTCGGTTGTTTCGTAGAAAGACAGTGAGCACGTGAGGCTGCTCAACTGCTGCACTTGGTTATTGCGTTGAAATGTCTTGCGCATCCTTTTTTGCCGGCGTAGAATATCCGTCACTGTGTATTTGAACGAGCAAAGGTGTGGTGATTTCTCTTCGTTGTTAAACAAAAATTGTGGGCAGAAAAGAGCAGACGAACAGGACTGGTCGCTATGACAGCAAAACATGGGCACATCCTGAATAAAGAAACAGCGGAGATGCAGAGAGACACAAAGAAGTGGTCAGATAGCTCCCTTTCCTGCGCTACACCCGCAGGCCTCCAATCTATCGATACGAAACACCAAGTACAACGTTATACATTAGACGGTCCTTTGTACTTCCGCTGACGCCCGCCATATGCCACAGCACAGTGCTGTTTAGCATAAAAATGATGCATAATGATGTTCTTGTATTTCTCACTCTCTCTGCTTTCCTTCTGTCGCATGTACTGGCTACTGTTCAACCATGAAACTTCTGCACTTACCCCTGTGCGTTGTTTTTTTTTTTTTTGCATGCTGAACCCGCTTTTGAACAATAATTATGGCTGCGTTTTGGAGCTCGCAGTGCAGCTCATCACTAGTGTGCTGCGAGATATAGTTGCTGCTGTTGCGTATCAAGATAACCAGAAGAATTACTTCTGGATGATATACATGTACAGTACTCACGGATTGAAATAGGACATTCGGAGCGCTAGCCTTGCAGTGCCACGCAGGCATGTGGTAAACCACAGGCCGGCTGATTGGCTACTGGAAGGAACAATTCTGCTTTCTAGATGTTCTCCCTCTCACGCCATACCACAATGCACCACCTTGGTTCCATGAGCGTCTACGGGCGGCGCTCCATGAAGCGACGGCCACGCGCTCCGAATGTCCTATTTCAATCCGTGAGTACTGTATGTGTAACGCGGCTCGACAACTTTCCCGTTCTGACTCAAGGACAAATTAGCATGAATTCTGGCGCCATTGTCGATCGCAAGCAATCACCAAGCGCTCATGAATGCAAATGTTTGCTTTGCTCAAGTCTACTAGGCTTATATAATCGATTTTTTTTGTTTAGTTAGGTGGAGCTTCGTGTGCCACGCGCTGATAAAAGATTAAGAGAATTGCTTGTGCTGCCATGAGGTGCAAGCAATCAGGAAAAAGCAAAAAAGCACACAGTGCGTAACGAGCTAAAAAGAGTTTAAGACTGTGTGCCTCAAAGACAGTGCTGGAAGTGGCCTTAGCTCAGCATGGATGTCAACCAGCTGGAAAAGGCAAGCCGTTTACAAACAGGTAAGAAAGTAATATAACGAAAAGAGAAATATTGATGCACATATCTTGTGCAGGCAGTTTCGGCATGCTGCATACCACCAGATTGTCTGGTTAACATGGAAGAGGTTGGGGGATAACCACCGACGGATTCTACCAAGCTGTATGCTGAGCGCTGCTCGAAAGAAGTACATGCCAAAACTGGTTTATATACAGGCTTCAAGCATTACAGGGAACGCCCGAACGAGAGAAAGTAAACGGCACTGGCAGAAGATTGCATTGATCAGTGGTTCGCCAAAGCACGGCTGCAACGAAGCAAGCGCAGCCGAACGGCCAGCCGACTCTCCGTGAATGGCATCACTTCCGCCAGTTCTCCCTCTCTGCCGTCCCCCCAGCCCGCGCTTCCGGAAGCGATGAGGGCGTGCCGCCGGCGGGTTTTTAAGAAGCGATTGCAGCGCTGTTTGCGGACAGAATCGGGAAAAAATTTACACACATGATTTTCAAGGT
Source organism: Amblyomma americanum (assembly GCF_052857255.1). Taxonomy (NCBI): domain Eukaryota; kingdom Metazoa; phylum Arthropoda; class Arachnida; order Ixodida; family Ixodidae; genus Amblyomma; species Amblyomma americanum. The sequence continues at coordinate 79,446,982 of NC_135497.1, read as the reverse complement.
CTTTTCTTCCCAACCACAGCGTTTCATGCGATTTCAAAACCGTTTCAGCTTCCCTTTAAGGGCGCAGAAATACAACGTCACGGCGTGCCTGCTGAAGCAAACACCAGTGTCGTCTGCTTGTCGTCTGCTTTGAGCGCGCGCCGCCAGAGCCGCCTGGCGGGGCGCTGCATTTTTTTTTTCGCTGCGGCTTCTACGAGGCGCCGCATGGCGCCGCCACTGCATGCGACCCCGTCGGGGCATACAATTGTGACTATCTGGTCGCCTGCGCTCGCACGAGCTGACGGGAGTTTCACCACCTATATAGTCTTGCTCCGTGCCACAGAGCCATGCTACTGAGCCACGATGCATCCGGCTCGATTTCACGGCCGCTGTGGCCGCTTTTGTCAGAGGCGAAATGCCGAAAAGAGCGAGTACATGTGCTTTGGAGCCCGTTGAATAATCCCAGGTGGTTGAAATTAATCCGAGCCCCACGCCGGGCGTTCCTTGTCGTCGATGTGCGGTTTTTCGATGTAAAACCGGTTTGTTTTTCCCGAACCTCTGTAGGTTGCGGTTGACGGGGTGATTCTTCGAAAACCGGCCTCCTTCCGCCTCCTCCCTCCCCCGAATTCCTTTTTTTTCCTAGTCGGGATAATTTCAATTTAAAGTTCATGGGTTCCCTTTTTTTTACTTCTTCGTATCTTCTTATCTCGTTTATTTCTTTCTTGTTCTGAATTTATCGGACTTTCTATGACGACCTCCAATGAGTGAACAAACCTAGGAACAAAGCTGCTCCATTTTCTTTATTTCTCTCCTTTGCTCTGCTCGGGGGATGGCGAGGCTTCGAGTCAAGTTCTAAGGTTTCAATCCAAACGAAAAGAAATGTATTTCAACTTGTCTCGGGCAAAGCTTTGAGGCTTCTACTTTCTAAGAGCTTCGTCTTGGGGCGCGCCTTCTTTTATTGGAGCAATCCCAGGAGGCCTCATTTCGTGCTCCCTTTTAGCGAAGCCCAGCCGGATTTCTTCGATCTCCCTTCCTTTCGTTCTCGATATGACGACCCGCTAGCAGCCAGAGATTCTGCTTCCGCAGATAAGCACTGCACAACGCAGCAATACGTGTCCAGCCAAGCGCGAACCGAGAAGGGCGCTCCAGTAACCGTGAGCTTTCGTCTCGACGTGAAAGCTCGAAGATGTCTCGTTGGCCGCATAGGAATCTGCGCCACTATTTGCGGCCGCCTTAAGAAATGCTGTGCTTTGGGCAGGGACAGATCTGTTAGAGATGAAAACATCACTTCAAAACACTTTCGTTTCATGTACTGTCCCTTCCCGACTTGGAACAGTACACGTACGCTCTGGAACAGGGACAGATCTGTTAAAGATGAAAACATCACTTCAAAACACTTTCGTTTCATGTACTGTCCATTCCCGACTTGGAACAGTACACGTACGCTCTGGAACAGGGACAGATCTGTTAGAGATGAAAACATCACTTCAAAACACTTTCGTTTCATGTACTGTCCCTTCCCGACTTGGAACAGTACACGTACGCTCTGGAACAGGGACAGATCTGTTAGAGATGAAAACATCACTTCAAAACACTTTCGTTTCATGTACTGTCCATTCCCGACTTGGAACAGTACACGTACGCTCTGGAACAGGGACAGATCTGTTAGAGATGAAAACATCACTTCAAAACACTTTCGTTTCATGTACTGTCCCTTCCCGACTTGGAACAGTACACGTACGCTCTGGAACAGGGACAGATCTGTTAGAGATGAAAACATCACTTCAAAACATTTTCGTTTCATGTACTGTCCATTCCCGACTTGGAACAGTACACGTACGCTCTGGAACATTGTGTCCGAAAAAAGAAACGACCAGCCGATTGTTCGAAAAAAAGGGGGGCAGTTTCATTTTAAGTGTGCTGCGTGATCTTGCAAAATGTTTTTAAGACTGGATTTTTAACATGAATGTCGTTTCATGTACTGTCCCTTCCCGACTTGTAACAGTACACGTACGCTCTGGAACATTGTGTCCGAAAAAAGAAACGACCAGCCGATTGTTCAAAAAAAAGGGGCAGTTTCATTTAAAGTGTGCTGCGTGATCTTGCAAAATGTTTTTAAGACTGGATTTTTAACATGAATGTCGTTTCATGTACTGTCCCTTCCCGACTTGGAACAGTACACGTACGCTCTGGAACATTGTGTCCGAAAAAAGAAACGACCAGCCGATTGTTCAAAAAAAAGGGCAGTTTCATTTAAAGTGTGCTGCGTGATCTTGCAAAATGTTTTTAAGACTGGATTTTTAACATGAATGTCGTTTCATGTACTGTCCCTTCCCGACTTGGAACAGTACACGTACGCTCTGGAACATTGTGTCCGAAAAAAGAAACGACCAGCCGATTGTTCGAAAAAAAAAATGGGGGCAGTTTCATTTAAAGTGTGCTGCGTGATCTTGCAAAATGTTTTAAGACTGGATTTTTAACATGAATGTCGTTTCATGTACTGTCCCTTCCCGACTTGGAACAGTACACGTACGCTCTGGAACATTGTGTCCGAAAAAAGAAACGACCAGCCGATTGTTCAAAAAAAAGGGGGCAGTTTCATTTAAAGTGTGCTGCGTGATCTTGCAAAATGTTTTTAAGACTGGATTTTTAACATGAATGTCGTTTCATGTACTGTCCATTCCCGACTTGGAACAGAACACGTACGCTCTGGAACATTGTGTCCGAAAATAGAAACGACCAGCCGATTGTTCAAAAAAAAAAGGGGCAGTTTCATTTAAAGTGTGCTGCGTGATCTTGCAAAATGTTTTTAAGACTGGATTTTTAACATGAATGTCGTTTCATGTACTGTCCATTCCCGACTTGGAACAGTACACGTACGCTCTGGAACATTGTGTCCGAAAAAAGAAACGACCAGCCGATTGTTCAAAAAAAAGGGGGCAGTTTCATTTAAAGTGTGCTGCGTGATCTTGCAAAATGTTTTTAAGACTGGATTTTTAACATGAATGTCGTTTCATGTACTGTCCATTCCCGACTTGGAACAGTACACGTACGCTCTGGAACATTGTGTCCGAAAAAAGAAACGACCAGCCGATTGTTCAAAAAAAAAAGGGGGCAGTTTCATTTAAAGTGTGCTGCGTGATCTTGCAAAATGTTTTTAAGACTGGATTTTTAACATGAATGTCGTTTCATGTACTGTCCCTTCCCGACTTGGAACAGTACACGTACGCTCTGGAACATTGTGTCCGAAAAAAGAAACGACCAGCCGATTGTTCAAAAAAAAAGGGGCAGTTTCATTTAAAGTGTGCTGCGTGATCTTGCAAAATGTTTTTAAGACTGGATTTTTAACATGAATGTCGTTTCATGTACTGTCCCTTCCCGACTTGGAACAGTACACGTACGCTCTGGAACATTGTGTCCGAAAAAAGAAACGACCAGCCGATTGTTCAAAAAAAATGGGGCAGTTTCATTTAAAGTGTGCTGCGTGATCTTGCAAAATGTTTTTAAGACTGGATTTTTAACATGAATGTCGTTTCATGTACTGTCCATTCCCGACTTGGAACAGTACACGTACGCTCTGGAACATTGTGTCCGAAAAAAGAAACGACCAGCCGATTGTTCAAAAAAAAAGGGGGCAGTTTCATTTAAAGTGTGCTGCGTGATCTTGCAAAATGTTTTTAAGACTGGATTTTTAACATGAATGTCGTTTCATGTACTGTCCCTTCCCGACTTGGAACAGTACACGTACGCTCTGGAACATTGTGTCCGAAAAAAGAAACGACCAGCCGATTGTTCAAAAAAAAAGGGGCAGTTTCATTTAAAGTGTGCTGCGTGATCTTGCAAAATGTTTTTAAGACTGGATTTTTAACATGAATGTCGTTTCATGTACTGTCCCTTCCCGACTTGGAACAGTACACGTACGCTCTGGAACATTGTGTCCGAAAAAAGAAACGACCAGCCGATTGTTCGAAAAAAAAAGGGGGGCAGTTTCATTTAAAGTGTGCTGCGTGATCTTGCAAAATGTTTTTAAGACTGGATTTTTAACATGAATGTCGTTTCATGTACTGTCCCTTCCCGACTTGGAACAGTACACGTACGCTCTGGAACATTGTGTCCGAAAAAAGAAACGACCAGCCGATTGTTCAAAAAAAAAGGGGCAGTTTCATTTAAAGTGTGCTGCGTGATCTTGCAAAATGTTTTTAAGACTGGATTTTTAACATGAATGTCGTTTCATGTACTGTCCCTTCCCGACTTGGAACAGTACACGTACGCTCTGGAACATTGTGTCCGAAAAAAGAAACGACCAGCCGATTGTTCAAAAAAAAAAGGGGCTGTTTCATTTAAAGTGTGCTGCGTGATCTTGCAAAATGTTTTTAAGACTGGATTTTTAACATGAATGTCGTTTCATGTACTGTCCCTTCCCGACTTGGAACAGTACACGTACGCTCTGGAACATTGTGTCCGAAAAAAGAAACGACCAGCCGATTGTTCAAAAAAAAAGGGGCAGTTTCATTTAAAGTGTGCTGCGTGATCTTGCAAAATGTTTTTAAGACTGGATTTTTAACATGAATGTCGTTTCATGTACTGTCCCTTCCCGACTTGGAACAGTACACGTACGCTCTGGAACATTGTGTCCGAAAAAAGAAACGACCAGCCGATTGTTCAAAAAAAAGGGGCAGTTTCATTTAAAGTGTGCTGCGTGATCTTGCAAAATGTTTTTAAGACTGGATTTTTAACATGAATGTCGTTTCATGTACTGTCCCTTCCCGACTTGGAACAGTACACGTACGCTCTGGAACATTGTGTCCGAAAAAAGAAACGACCAGCCGATTGTTCAAAAAAAAAGGGGCAGTTTCATTTAAAGTGTGCTGCGTGATCTTGCAAAATGTTTTTAAGACTGGATTTTTAACATGAATGTCGTTTCATGTACTGTCCCTTCCCGACTTGGAACAGTACACGTACGCTCTGGAACATTGTGTCCGAAAAAAGAAACGACCAGCCGATTGTTCAAAAAAAAGGGGCAGTTTCATTTAAAGTGTGCTGCGTGATCTTGCAAAATGTTTTTAAGACTGGATTTTTAACATGAATGTCGTTTCATGTACTGTCCCTTCCCGACTTGGACAGTACACGTACGCTCTGGAACATTGTGTCCGAAAAAAGAAATGACCAGCCGATTGTTCGAAAAAAAAAGGGGGGCAGTTTCATTTAAAGTGTGCTGCGTGATCTTGCAAAATGTTTTTAAGACTGGATTTTTAACATGAATGTCGTTTCATGTACTGTCCCTTCCCGACTTGGAACAGTACACGTACGCTCTGGAACATTGTGTCCGAAAAAAGAAACGACCAGCCGATTGTTCAAAAAAAAAGGGGCAGTTTCATTTAAAGTGTGCTGCGTGATCTTGCAAAATGTTTTTAAGACTGGATTTTTAACATGAATGTCGTTTCATGTACTGTCCCTTCCCGACTTGGAACAGTACACGTACGCTCTGGAACATTGTGTCCGAAAAAAGAAACGACCAGCCGATTGTTCAAAAAAAAGGGGGGGCAGTTTCATTTAAAGTGTGCTGCGTGATCTTGCAAAATGTTTTTAAGACTGGATTTTTAACATGAATGTCGTTTCATGTACTGTCCCTTCCCGACTTGGAACAGTACACGTACGCTCTGGAACATTGTGTCCGAAAAAAGAAACGACCAGCCGATTGTTCAAAAAAAAGGGGGGCAGTTTCATTTAAAGTGTGCTGCGTGATCTTGCAAAATGTTTTTAAGACTGGATTTTTAACATGAATGTCGTTTCATGTACTGTCCCTTCCCGACTTGGAACAGTACACGTACGCTCTGGAACATTGTGTCCGAAAAAAGAAACGACCAGCCGATTGTTCAAAAAAAAAGGGGGGCAGTTTCATTTAAAGTGTGCTGCGTGATCTTGCAAAATGTTTTTAAGACTGGATTTTTAACATGAATGTCGTTTCATGTACTGTCCCTTCCCGACTTGGAACAGTACACGTACGCTCTGGAACATTGTGTCCGAAAAAAGAAACGACCAGCCGTTGTTCGAAAAAAAAGGGGGGCAGTTTCATTTAAAGTGTGCGGCGTGATCTTGCAAAATGTTTTTAAGACTGGATTTTTAACATGAATGCCACTCTAACGGCACGCTATTGCATCTGGGGCTCGGGTTCTCAGACCTGCACATGTACTACGAGAGACGCCGCAGATGAGGGCTCCGGGTTGCTTAAAACCATTTGAAGTTTACTGATAGCACGCAGCACACGGGCATCTTTTTCATCTCGCCTCCCCTGAAACGCGGCCGCGATTGAAACCCAGTACTCGGGCTCAGTAGCCGAGCGCCCTAACCACTAACTGACTGAGCGTTGCGCGGAGTGAGCGGAGGAGGTTATCTGGAGAGGAAAGGCGCCCTAAAACATCGAATTTGAAGGGCTTTGCATTGTGAGAAGGCGATGGTTAAGGGATGTGAAAAGGCGCATGCATTCCTGGAGAAGTCTCATTCAGCAAATCGCGGACGTGTCTTTTTTTTCTGTTCTGTGCTTTAACTACAAAAACTAATTTTATATCCCGGTGCATTCGGTGGAATACACTTTCAATACACAAAAATAAGGAGGTTTTCTTGAAGGCATATTGAATGCTGCGAGCTAAGTCGAGCCATGCAAAGTGCGCCCGGTAACACGCAATGCAGTGTTTGGCTGCTAATATCTGTGGATCAAGGTGTACGATTGGCTTCGTGCGTTCAGTCCGCCGGCTGGCGCTGGTGACTAGTGTTGTTCTTCGTGCGATTTTCTTTGTTCGCCAGTCCATCGCTTGGCAGGCGCCTCAACGTGGCGAGCCAGCCGTGTGTACAATGCTTCGGCCTTAGGCCTCATTGTCTGTGAGGGCGCTCGCCCGGAGTATACATCGTTGACGCGGCATCCTCCGCTGTTGGTCTTGAAAGGTTTTCTGCGTTCAACGCTTCGCTACCAAGTGAGTGAAGAGTCAGCTCACCATGGCTGCAGTCATCGACGCGTCTCGCTCGACCATCAGCCAGGAACGCGCCTTCATTTATGCCGAGAGCAAGCAAATGACTCAGGTGAGTGTTTTTGTTTCTACCGGCCCGCGTCTCTAGCGACGCCCTTGCCAAGACCCACTGTTTGTGTGGCGAGGCCCTCCACACCAAGGCCTCATGGGCCGTAGTCCTACCGATACGACCGGCACACGGTAGGTCCGCATCGGAATGAAGCCGGGGTCGCCTGTGCCCAACCAGCTGACCTATGATTACAAAGAAATACAGCGCGTCTGTCGTCGTTGCGATTCGTCGGCGCATTTTCTGGTCCAGCGCAAGGCTCCGTTTTACGCCCACTGTTGCGTCTTCAGGAACCCTGATTAAGGTTTCATGCTACTGTGTCGGTGTTGTCGTGACCCTCTCGCAATGGTGGCCTCTTCCCACATGCGGTCCTACTCAGAGGTGGAGTCCAAGCCTCCCCTCCGCAAAGCGCTGTGGCCGATGCTAAGAGAGCCAAGGAGACCAGGACGTCAGACGCCGGCGCTGACCGGTGTCTGCGGCTACCGATCAGCGAGGGATCACCGGCTCGGACGGCCTTTAAAAGTGGACTCCATCTCGTCTACCGTACCAGTGTGGCAGGGGCGCGCAGGCCGTACGCACGTCACTCATGTACTGCTCTTTGCAGGTAAGCAAATTTGTTAACTTGTAATACTTTCATTTTGTTTTGCAACGCACTGATGCCAAACTTGGATGATATTCTTTTGGTCATAAGTTGTAGCAACGTGTCAAAATAATTCGCCAAGGTTGTTGAAAATTTCAAGCGCGAGATCAGGGCGGAACTTCGTGGCGAGAAGGAAAGCGTGAATTATTCTAGCTTTGTAGCAATATCTGTGACGAAACTCGTGTTATAGGCTCGGGCTTCAAAGCACTGGTCGGTGTTCTCCCTATTTTTGGGCGCTATTTTTCAGCGAGTGCTCTTCTCCGTCCCGTGAGCACAGGGCGACCCGCGTAAGCGCTAAAATCTTAGCTTTGATGCATCGAACGTAGAGCATAGGAGCGCACGAAACGCTTCGCAAAATGCTTCCAGAAGATGTTCTATCTGCTCCAGTACACGAGCGACTTCACCAACATTGCTTGCGCGCAGGGTCCGAACTTAATCGCTAGCACAAGGCTCAGGACGGCACGTCGGCGACATAGCAGCGAACAAGACCCCTTCGGTAACGCAAGCAAGCACTCCTGACTCAGAGCTCTGACCCTGTTTATTTTATTTGCTGTAAATTTCCGGCATACGAAGATGCAAGAATGCGGCACATGAAATGTACACAGGTGGCTCGATCAGAGTGCCGCAGCTGCGCTCATGCGGAGATAAACGCACGATATCGTGTACCAGGAAGCCGAAAAGTACAGAGAAGCACACGGAGTCTAAATAAGAATGGCCACCAGCATAGTTCGTCACTTTCCAGGGAACTGTCGTCTGCTACGCTACGCTCTGCTCCGAAGCGGAATTCGAAAAGTGAAAGCGCAGGCCGCGCCAGTTTTTTCTCGGCTTTGTTATCAAGGAGAGCAAGAAAGGGATATGAGACGTATACACCCTCTCAGCCCTCGCAGCCGGCGCGTCTGCAATGCCAGCGCCGCGACAGTGGAGAGCAGCCGCTCCAGGTTTTGGCGGAGCGGCCTGGGAACTTTTGACCAACACTATACGTGCGTGCAGAAAGCGTGCCGGTAGCAGCGTCGTGTGTTAGGCTGTCCTGTTGACTCGCAACAGCTAGCCAACTTATCTACTGTGCTGGGCCAGCTCAAACCCAACTACCACAAAAGCAGGGACCGCCAACCAACCAGCTTTGGCGATCCAGGCAGTGAACCCTGGGGCATGCGTGATTTTCACTGGCTTGGCAGCCCAAGATAACCGCGCCTGTCCGGGGGAGAACAACTGTGATGATAGGCGTAGGTGTGGAGGTTCAGTGCAAGGCATACTATGCCTGGGACCAAGTCGCACATTGCGAACACTGTGAACGTCTGGCTCACTGTGCTTATATCTTCATAAAAAAAATGTAGCAGACTTAAAACGGGGCATATAATTGATCCGACAACTCTCTGTGCTGGTGAGATGTGAAAAAGTGATCTCCCTTTGCTCCCTCTCCTTTCTATATCTCCCTCCGCTCCCCTTTCCACGTGTAGGGCAGCATACCGGGCGTCGCCTAGTTAACAGAGCTCCCTGCCTTTCCGTTCATCTCTCTCTCTCTCTCTCTCTCTGTGCTGGTATGTGAAAAGCGCATGACTCGCCAACCGCAGCATGATCTCAAACCATTATTAAAAGAAAAGGGGGGGGGGGGTAGCTGAGGTGACTACACATCTTGTTTAAGTGGTCGATGAACTTAGTTGATCTCAAGTTGTTGTATGTGTTTTGTTTTATTTGCGCTGGCCAAGCGTCCAACAAGCAGCGATCGTGCAGAAAGGGGATGAAGCAAATAGCGCTGATTCTGTCCCGCCAACAGAGGGTGGCAACCTCATGAGGTCGACCTCAACCTCAAAATGACCTCAACCTCACGTCGTGAGGTGAGGTTGAGGTGAGGTCGGCGACGGCTCGAAATTTCGTGAGTGAGGTCAGCAAATCAGACCTCAACCTCACGCGTGAGTTTGAGGTTGAGTGAGGTCGTCATTCAGTAATGTCGAAATTTTGAGGTCGAGACTTTTTGCCAGTTGCCACGTCTTACTCCGACGAGTGCCGCTTCCGAAGCGGAGTTGCAGCGCACCACCGCAATGTTCATGCAATGATGCTTGGTGTTCGGTTTCCCCTGTTTGGACAGCCGGATGCCACAGTTCCCTCTTAGCTTCCGGTGCTGCGCCGTAATGTCCGTTCAGTCCGAGCCTACAGGAAGACGCACCCCTCTGGTCTTCCCGGAAGGAGTGCTACTGTCACAGCACGCCACTTTCCCTCCCCCTTGCCCCGCTGGCGTAGCACCCGTAGCTACCTGCCGGTCGGCTCAAACTCCCGAGAGCGCGCAAAGCACATCTCACGTTGACCCGCGGTAGCTCTGTTTGATGCCGCAAACAAATAGGTTCAGTCCAACAAGCACGCAATAAATTCGTCGCAGCGCGGATGGCCCCAAGCAAGACTGCTTCGTGTTCATGCTCGTTGCCGGCGTAGACGTCGTGGCTCTCGCCTTGAAGTCGAATAAAGGGGATCCTGCTCTACACATAGAGAAATTTAGTATTCCACGTGTGTACGCTAATTATGGAAAGAGAACCCGCGCATTTTATGTACCTTCATGTTTCAAGAAACTTGAAACCGACAACACCTTCAGCTCTGTTCGAAAAATTAAGGCGGAAAAATTAAGACGGTCATTTGTGCAGTCAAATGAATGACACCATGTGCTTTTCGTATGCTGCCCTTATTAGACAATTAATTTGGAACAATGCCCTTTATTGGTATGTACTGGTAAAAAGATAATTCAGTTGCAAAAATGCCCTGCCTGGTTTTTTTATGTGTATTGAGGAAAATACAATCTTATTCATATTCTATGCCAGTACTAATACCTTGTTCTTAGTCTCGCTACTTTGCGACATCCATGTATTTGTTTATTTTCTTATGTGCTTTCAATATTATGTTTTCTTTTTTTGTTTTTGTGCAAGTCTTTGTCCTGATGCAGTCATGCTGTACTGCCCAGCCACGCTCACAAGCATCAATGCTGAAGCGGACTGGTTACTATCGTGTACAATTGCCCCGAAATAAATTATTATTATTATTATTATTATTATTATTATTATTATTATTATTATTATTATTATTATTATTATTATTATTATTATTATTATTATTATTATTATTATTATTATTATTATTATTATTATTATTATTACAAGATGACTTAACATAAACTGGAGTAGTCAGCACAGGCGAGAGAATATGATTCATGCTGTTCCTAACGACGACATCTGCTTATTTGATTAAAAAAGCACGAAGCCAGAAAAACCTGTACAACACCGTAGAAGCCTTTGATCGGTGACTTCCCCTTTCGAATCTCACACTAATTCTGTATATTCCCATTCCGTAATGGAAGCAGATGAAAACATAACTTCACTTTTTTTCCTTCTGAATAACCTCTCTTTTGCTCTCCGGTTCCTTGTTCCTTCTCGAAAATTCGCTCATTATGCCGAAACACCGTAACACGAGACGAAAACGCCAGCATAGCGGTGTTACATCGGCGAATAAGTGCAAAACTATAATGAATGTATGGTGATGTGGTAGCTGATTTTCTTCCCCCTTTTTTAATGAAGATATAGAACTGCTTACATGCTTCGGCTGTGATGCTGAGTCGCTCTTTCAAACCCTCTGATATGACGTTTAATGGGGCACACTTAAGCTCGCTTCTGTTTTAGTGTGCGATTTTTGTTTGTAATGTTTCTAATCATTCTCTTTTTCTCTTCTCTATGGAATCAGTTAGGTTGGCGGCCTGCCTTGCAGACGGCCAGGCACTACACGTTATCTTTCCTTTAACTATTTTGCAGAGACCCATCGTTCACTTTAAACGGCTTCACAGAATGCTCACGCGGTGCTCGTGGGTAAAAAAACGTCTAGGATGCTGGCGTACCATTTATTAGTTCAGTTTTGAAGGAAAACAAGTGATTGACTTAAAGCAGCTTGTCTCAGAATTCTGTTGAGGTGTATGAGTATTTAGGCGCACCCCCCCCCCCCCCCCCCATTTTTTCGAGCCGCCCCCCCCCCCCCCCCCCGAAAAAATATTTCGCTGCGGGGAAACTTGAGCTGAGGGCCATAGTGCTCTTGACAGAGAGAGCGGTTCACGCTGCCCACTCTAGGCCAGTTGTTGTTTTGACCTGCGTGATGCTAATAGTTGGCACAGTGTTCGAAGACGTAATCTAGCCCTTTCTTTCAAAATGCTGCGGGATCACCGAGTCATCGGAGAACTCCCAGGATTACGAAACCATTACCATCGCCACCTGGAGGGAAGTGGCGGAAACGGGGGAGGGTCTTGCCCTCACAGGAACATCAACATCATCAACCCTATTTATTAGCGGCAGGTATTCCTATTTTCCCGCACAATAATTGTCTTCGGCTTCTGGGCAATGTACAAAATTAATCAATATTCTGGCAACATTTAATTTGGTAGCGGTATATCAAACTTCCCCGGGCTCATAAGGATACACTGTTAGCATCATCATCAATTGCCATCATCTCGAGAGTCAAAGGCTTGTGTCGTTACATGATCTTTGCAGTAGGTCATACATAAGAACTGGCGCGTTTACCTGCTGGACAATCCTAATGTCATTAATGTGGACCGGGTTGTGGGCACTCTTTGTAATGCGTCATGCGCGCATGTGTAGTGATGTGGGATCCATCTGGATCTTGAAATGGGGGCGGAAGGAGGGTGGATGGGGGCCTGGTATGACGAGAAATTACATCGTTGTCACGTGAGTAGCTGTGATCTCATATTACAGCATCGTCACGTGACTAGGTTTGATGGCACAATACATCGCTGTCACGTGATCTGGTATGATGTCGCGCTCATATGGTGTAACCACTAATTGTACAATTAGTCTTAGCGCTATCTAATTAACTTAATTGTCATTAATTGTGTAACATCATCATCTTCGCAGCATGACTCGTAGGCTCGTGACGTCACCTGGCGCCATTTCTTGCAGACACTTTTTTGCCGATATGACCTTGAAAGTGATCCATTTAATGCTTTCGCATTAATAAAAGGACTCGCTCACTTCTACACAGACATAAACAAAAATTAGGGGACACTTAAGCTTTGCCTTTGACAGTGGAACACGACAGCGTGTTGCAGCACTGCCAGGGAGTCCACGGAACGCCATCACCCGTTCGGCGCGACGCCTTGTCCGTTGGACAAATCGCTCTGTACGTACGGTGAAACGGACGCGCGGAGCGGCAAACCACGCAGAAGCGCTGCCAGGCGCCTTGCCGAAACGCGCGGGACTCAAGTTGCAGTCGTAGTTCGTCGGCACATCGTTCTCGACAAACCCGATGCCACGAACGCCAGCATAGCTTCCGCGCCGAACGAACGGGCAGCAAGCCGCAAGCGTCGTGGTGAACGCGTTTTGGATGAGCGCTGCGTTGTTCGCCGCTCACCGCTTGCCCGCACGGCCCCACTGTGGCCGAACGAGACGAGCGGGAGGCGCTGCCGTCACGCGCTATCTGTTGGGGCAGTGGGGTACATTGCGAGGAGGAGGAGGTGGTGGTGGAGGAGGAGGAGGAGTGCGAGAAGGAGGATTTTTCGCTCACGGCCAACGCCGCCGACGACACCGGCTTTTCCGCTACACGAGATCCTTAACGCTATCGCGTTAAAAAGTCATCCGTCTGGCCCTGGACACCGCGGGGAGGAAGATGACTGCGGTCAAGTCTCAAGACTTCACCGCCCTCTGATAAGTTATTTCATCATCATTCCCTTACAGCGCGGTTCGGGTGCCCACCGAGATATGTCAGACAGGCGTCATTTCCATTCCTTAAAACCAATTTTCATTTCATTTTCCTTCCTTTGCGGTGCGGTTCGGGTGTCCATCGAGATATGCCAGACAGACGACATTTCCTTCTTTTTAAAACCAATTTTCATTTCATTTTTCTTCCCTTGCGGTGCGGTTCGGGTGTCCACCGACATATGCGAGCCTTTCCTCAAACACCAATTTCCAGTTCTGCGCTCCGCACACTCAATAGCGCGCCCTCCCTGTCCTACCAGCAGGGGGCACTTAAAGGTTGATCCCGAGAGGTTGGCCCCCGCAATGAACGCTGCGCCCTATTGCTGGAGTGCCGCGTCACTGCCACAACCTTCCCAGCGCTAATGCATGCAGCACACATCTCTCTCAGTACCCGGGTTCGAACCCGACCGCGGCAGCCACGTTTCGATGGATGCGAAACGCTAAAGGTGCCCGTGTGCTGTGCGATGTCAGTGCACGTTAAAAATCCCCAGGTGGTCGAACTTATTCCCGAGCCCTGCACTCAGGCACCTCTTTCTTCCTTTGTTCTTTCACTACCTCCTTTCTCCATTTCCTTACGGCGTGGTTTGGGTGTCCACCGAGATATGTGAGACAGTTATAGGGCAATTTCCTTTCTAGAAAAACCCATTTTTTTCTCTCTCAGTACCGCGACGCCACGTACCTCAAAGCGCGAATGAAGCGCCCACTAAAAAATCATCGGAGAAATGAAGGAGACGTTGCAAGCGGCGGCTGACACCGTCGTCCGCTATGCCGGCAGCGTTGGTCTTTCATGTTACCCTCAGAAATTGGAGCTCTTGGTGATTAGGGGTCGCCCTTAGCCCAAAAGCACTCCCCCATCATTTTTAGTGCATGTAGACAGGGTCCCGGTTCCCGAGGTAGCTACCCTTCGTGTTCTAAGCATGCACATTCAAAACAACGGTAGGAATATACCGTCACTACAAACAAACTCATTGCCTGCATCAGTCAGACAAACATTAATCAGGCGTATTGCGGACAAGCACAAGGGTATGAAGGAGGCGGACTTGAGGGGGTTGGTTCAAGCCTTCGTCCTGAGTCGTATCGTCTACTCTATACCTTACTTACATCTCCATCAATCAGAAAAGGACAGAGTGCCTCATCAGGCAAACTTACAAATCCGCCCTTCATCTCCCTAAGTGTACACTCACTGAGAGACTTCTACAGCTAGGGATACACAATACGACGACGGAACTAGTTGAAGCCCATCGTGTGGCTCCGTACGAGCATCTATCAAGAACCCCAGCGGGAAGTATACTGCGAGAATTGCAGATTGGATACGAATCCACACATAGTCCCGTAGGCCAGCTCCCCTGGATATACACAAACAGCTCTAAATTAATCCCATCCCCAAAAACATGCACCCTGAACACCACGCCGCAAGGCGAAAAGCGCGGTTCAAAACTACTACACAAGAACTATTCTCAGCTCCAGGAGACAGTCTACGTCGATGTCGCGGAGTATCCAGAAGCGGCTTTCGCGATAGGATAGTCGGCAACTCGGGCGACCCCCTTGCAGCAGCCACTGTTAAGGTGAAACATGCGGAAGAGGCCGAGGAGGCGGCTATCGCACTGGCCATCGCCTCAACGGAAGCTGAATATATTCTCAGCGATTCCAAGACAGCCGCACGAAGTTTTACGAACGGGAGAGTCCACGCTGCCACCATGCCTATTCTTGAGAGACAGTCCAATCTAGCGCCTAGCCGCCAGATTCAAATTATCTGGGCGCATGCGCACTCGTCCCACCCGTTTAACAAAACAGCCCACGATTTTGCCCGAGGATTCGTCAACCGGTCTGTGGCCTTCCCAAACCTGAGGTCGGCCAGGGAGCGCATGGTCACGTATAACGACATAACTATGCACTATAGTAATAACAGACTGAAATACCCACCCCCCGATAAGTCTTAGACCAAACCTCAGCAGGTGGCCTGGAGACAACTCCAGACAAACACTTTCCCCAACCCTTATAAAGACTCCATTATGTACCCGGGAGTATTCTCGCCCCAGTGTAAGCTATGTGGTCAAGATAGGGTCGACTTAGCTCATATACTGCATGAATGTCCACGGGACACACCGCCGATGGACCTGGCGCTCTCGAACCGCGAAGAGTGGGAGTTTGCGGTGCTGAGCTCCGACCCGGGGACCCAATTCCGGGCCGTGAGCCGAGCTTTGGAAGTCGCCGAGAGCCCAGGGCTCCTGGCCACATCACGCGACCAGCAGTGAAGCAGGGAAAGAAGAAAAGCGCAATGGAGACCCCACTCGATCTACAGAGAGCACCTTTGAATGAATTTTGACGAAAATAAAGTTTTTACCACCACCTGAGCCAGGTAGCCAGTTATGCGCTGTCCATTTCCCAAAAATCATCGATGTCTCGAATGTTGTCAACGCCAATGGCAATGAACACTATGAACTCCGACAGCTTTCGCTTTATATTACGACTTAGTTGAGCTAATCCACGTTTTTTTTCTTTTAAGACTGACATGGGACGAGAACGCCGCTGCGTTAATGCTGCTTGCGTAAAATGCCCTTCGAAGCTAACAATGAGGAAGCGAGGGACAAATTTGGGAAGGCAAAACCGCCCCTCTCCCATGGTTGTCCATCCACAGCATGAACCAAAACAGAAAAATCTGTTGTCAGCATACGTGTTATGTCACGAAGGGGCGGTTTTTACAATGTGACTGTGGTACCAAAGGCATCCAAGCATGACGTACTGAACCAGGTAGCAAACACCTAAGCTATCTGGGTCGTGCGGGGGACCCAAGGTGCCTGCGGCTCTGAATTCTTCTGTTATAATAGTTGCCCCTTTGAAGCAAATGCGCTATTCGCGCACGCACCATAGCAGGGACTGTCTTCCATGGACACACACAACGAGTTGTTTATTACTGTCAAACGTATGATTTAACATGTTGTAAGGGATCGGATGATCCGCGGGGTCATTAGGACCAGTTGCCCGGTCTCGGTGCCTCCCCGCGGCAGCCCCCCCCCCCCCTTGACCCCCCCCCCCCCCCCCCCGACCCTTGACCCACCCCCTCCCCCCCCGCCTTCGGTGACAGGCGGCGGCGGACCGCGCTGAAAAGGAGCGCCCGTCTTGGGATCAAGCGCCCCTGACAGCGACGGCCGCGTGCTTTGATCCTCTCACTGTTTTGCGCCGGAAGCCCCCTCGGCTTGACCGACACCAAAAGCGACGCGACCTTGCGACGAACATCTCGTGGGAAGACCTTGAAAAATAGTAATCTTGTCAAGGAGGGGAGCAATGCAACATTTGAGTTAACCCCAGCGATCGGGTATCTATGGGGCGTTGGCAAGCCGATAGGCGCGGCAGCAAGTTAAGCCGCGTAAGCTCACAAGAACGCTAATCACCCTGGGAAGGTCGGGACCGAATTGGCAGTCGAGCACAGCGGAAGCGCCCCCCTGGAGTCCGATGACAGCTCGAATTGCGGAACGGCGTCAGGGTGGACGAACTTCGACGACACCGATTGCACGTGCGGGGACTGTTGTGTGGTTGTTTTTGCTCTTCTTCTTCTGGGGGAGAGAATTTGAGTAATACTGTGGATGTATGGGGCGTGGCACGTAAACCTGGTTGGCCAATCATTTCGAGGGTCCATTCCCGGAATTACATATTCTTATAGCAATTTTGATGTTCCTTTCGTGTTGCGTATTTTAGGGAGGCGGTTTAGAACCTTGCCGCAACTGGAAGGCATGTCACGCAGTTCGTAAACCAATCATGTGTTAGTTTGTTGTGATTGGGTAATGCAATGGATGGGCCAGGCTTCTAGGTCTTTAAAACTGGGCCCCAGAGTCTGGAAAAGGGGTTCTGAGTTTAGACCCCTTGCATCTTCGGCGACGCCAAGGAGGGAAGATTTTCCCTTAGCCAGGTCCATGTAATCATGCTTGCCGTTTATTCTGTTGTAAATACGTGAATTCCTGTATAAAGTATCAGTTTTCGTTCCTTCAATCAAGTGTTGCCGGATCTCATCTGTTATACCGTCTCGGACGGTGGGGCACCGGTTGTGGAGCCCGAATAACAAACCTCAACTCATGTCATCCCTCATGTACCTTTAACCAAGCGGACTTGTTAAAACTGTTCGCAGTTCAGGCCTTCTTTCTGAACACCCTTTCAGAGGCTTGCTAACCTTTCAGGGGCTCCCTAAATTCATCTGTGTAGTCGCGTAAAATGACTCAACTACACACAGGTAACATGGACTTACTTAACTTGCGTA
Organism: Amblyomma americanum; assembly: GCF_052857255.1. Lineage (NCBI taxonomy): Eukaryota > Metazoa > Arthropoda > Arachnida > Ixodida > Ixodidae > Amblyomma > Amblyomma americanum. The sequence continues at coordinate 79,429,305 of NC_135497.1, read as the reverse complement.
TAGCTTTTAATTAATGACTTTATTTATATACGCATCTCTCAAATAACGAAACGACACATATAACCGCAATCTTTCCAAGAGCGTCCCTTCTGGCTGCAGGGTGTGCGCTAGGTAATAATAATAATTGGTTTTTGGGGAAAGGAAATGGCGCAGTATCTGTCTCGCATATCGGCGGACACCTGAACCGCGCTGTAAGGGAAGGGATAAAGGAGGGAGCGAAAGAAAGGAAGAAAGAGGTACCGTAGTGGAGGGCTCCGGAATAATTTCGACCACCTGGGGATCTTTAACGTGCACTGACATCGCACAGCACACGGGCGCCTTAGCGTTTTGCGTCCATAAAAACGCAGCTGCAGCGGTCGGGTTCGAATCCGGGAACTCTGGATCAGTAGCCGAGTGCTCTAACGACTGAGCCACCGCGGCAGGTAAGACGAAAGAGGTCCGAAGCGCTGGAACGCATATACGACCCATGACTGCGATTGAATGGTGCAGGTGCCGCCCTTTGTCCCATTTCTCAATTGCCTGCGCCTTCTTGGTAGCCCCGTCGATCGCTTTGTCGTGGTAGCGAACGCAGTGTAGCTTGTGAAAACAGCGCGCCAGCTCAACGTCACTCAGCGAAATGCGGCAGCCGAAATATTAGGAAGAGCGGTGGTTGCCAGAGCTAGAGCGCGCATCTTCGCGGGCCGCCGCTAATTCCTGCGAGGGGAGAGGCACTTGAATTCCCTTGGTTGTCCAGTCCGCGGGCCATCAGCACGCCTCTAAATTTGGTGGCGCACGAACACGTGATGCGCGGGCCGCGGGCGAATGGTCTGTCGTGTGTATCGGCCTTTACGGCGCGGTTCGGGTGTCGGCCGACATGTGAGACAGATAGTGCGCCATTTCCTTTCCACAGAAACTAATTTTCAATTTTTTTCACACGAACCACGCCGTAAGGCAAGGAAAATGAAAATAAAATTGGTTTTAAGGAAAGTAAATGACGTCTGTCTCACATACGTCGATGGGCACTCAAACCGCGCCGTAAGTGAAGGAAAAGCACCCTTCTAAGACAACACCGTATTCACTAGACGCGCCTTTGTTTATTCCAAACCATCGAGCTGGCGTGATGTTGTGGTTAGCTTTCTCGTCTCGCACTGCACTCCGGAGGCCCTGGTTCGATTCCCCGAATCGACCAATACTCGGTTTTATTTATTAATGCTTCCGGGATATTTCGCTCACGGCCAACGCCGCCGACGCCGGCGACACCGGCTTTTCTGCGTCACGGGGTCCTTAACGCTGTCGCGTTAATACAACGTGGCTCTGCTGGCGTACTACAGTCGCAGCTTGTTAAGTGCTCTCGAAGGCAACATACAGAGTACTCAAAAGAGCATTCTCGCTATGCCAGATAGAGCTAGAAAATTGAAATATACTGGTATGCGTCTGCACAACCGTCGCATTGGAACGTACATCGACGACCAGTTTCCTTATGTTCGGTAATTATACTCAAGCCTGAAAATAGCATCGTGAATACCTCCCCCCCCCCTCCTCCCAATTTCTGGTAGATGGTGTAGAATGTCTGTGTTTGTGAATTGCCGGTTCGTGTGTGAATGAGCGAGAGGCTTCAATACGAACAAGTATACACGAAGCCGGTTGCCAAATTTTGATACATACAAAGTACTCAGCGACGTACTGGTGGTAACCGCTTATGGGACACCACTGCCCGCAGGCCATATACTCTCTGAGGGCTCATCCCAGATTATGAGCTTCTCTTATTGCGGGCACATCAGTAGTGTATGTACACAAAACGCGATCTGCTCTCTTCGTTTCTAGAAGATAGCGAATCGCACATCGTCATTCTTACTTAAACATGGTTCAACCCTAACATTACCGACGATGAAATTCCTCCTAGTGCATATTCGTACAACATATACAAGCGTGGTCGTATTTATAAAAGAGGCGGTGGCGTTCTTCTGGGAATAAAGAAGGCAATATCATCATATGCAATCAACACCGAGTCAAATCTTGAAATTGTCTGGGCAGCCTGTCTAATGTCTTGACGTGAAAAAAAAAAAACCAGCGAGAAAAGACGCAAGACCAGAGGAAGACGCACACAGACTGTCGCGTCTGTGTGCGTCAGTCTGTGTGTGTGTTCCTCTGGTCTTGCGTCTTTTCTCGCTGGTTTTTTTTTTCACGTCAACATGTACCAACTCGCCCAACAATTCACGCGTCTAATGTCTTCCATTTAGTTATTGATAGGCGCTTGTTACCGTCCACTTGATTCTAGTCAGTCTTTCGTTAATGCGCTGCGCAGCAGTGTTACTAAGGCAAACTAACTATGTCCTGCTGATAGCACCTATCTAAGAGGAGATTTTAATTGCCCCTTAATCAACTGGGCTCAACTATTATCACCTTGTCATATTTCAACAGAATTTTGTAACCTGTCACTCGATTACAACCCCTTTCAAATCGTTAAGGAACCAACCCGCGAAAACAACATTTTAGATCTAGTACTTACAACAGCACCCGATACGATACGAGATGTCAGACACTTGGAAGGATTTAGTGATCATCATTTAATTTACTTCAATTAAGTTTAGACATTCTGCTTCCGTTTATGGGCTATGTGACGAAAAATTTACGACTACAGTAAAGCTAACTTCACAGCTATCAACACTGAACTCCAAACCTTCTTTTACCATGAATTTCTACCCTCATTTAACAGCCGGAGAGTTCAAGAAAACTGGATACTATTTAAACACAGCGTTTCATCCTTGGTCACCCAGTATGTTCCTCTGATCACAATTACCAAAGATAAAACTAACCCTTGGTTTGCAAAGAGACTTAAGCAACTAAGGAACAGGAAAAAGAGGCTATACCGGACTGCTAAGCGTGCAGGTTCCCATTCTGCTTGGGACAGTTACAGTGCCTGCCTAAAACATTACTGCTCCGCCTTATCATCAGCAAAGTATAAATATTTCACACACGATCTTCCATCACTTATAAAAACTAACCCTAAAAGTTTTGGAAGCAGATATGCCCTAGTCGTGACACTAGTTCCCTTCCCTTACAAACTAACAACATCCCCATTCCAGACAATCAGTGCCCTGCAATATTTAACACCTTCTTCTCATCTGTGTTCACTTCTGAGGAACACTCTAATTTACCCGAAGTTCTCGATCTCGATTATAGCTACATAAAAGCCATTGAAATAACTGAGGAAGGTATTATGTGTCTCATAAATAATCTTAAGGTATCTACTTCAGCTGGGTTACAGTGCCTGCCTAAAACATTACTGCTCTGCCTTATCATCAGCAAAGGATAAATATTTCACACACGATCTTCCATCACTTATAAAAACTAACCCTAAAAGTTTTGGAAGCAGATATGCCCTAGTCGTGACACTAGTTCCCTTCCCTTACAAACTAACAACATCCCCATTCCAGACAATCAGTGCCCCGCAATATTTAACACCTTCTTCTCATCTGTGTTCACTTCTGAGGACCACTCTAATTTACCCGAAGTTCTCGATCTCGATTATAGCTACATAAAAGCCATTGAAATAACTGAGGAAGGTATTATGTGTCTCATAAATAATCTTAAAGCATCTACTTCAGCTGGTATTGATGGCATTAATTCTAAAATATTAAAAAATATCATTTTAGTCAGTAGTAAATTCTTATTCCATATTTTTCAGCAATCACTAACTAGAGGAATTCTGCCCTCTGACTGGAAAATAGCTATACTAATACCTATATTTAAAACAGGAAACAAAACCTCAGTCGAAAACTATCGCTCAATATCTCTCACATGCGTCTGCTGCAAAATGCTAGAACATATAATTGCATCTCATGTTTTCTGTCATCTTGAGCACAATAACTTTCTTTACCCTAATCAACATGGGTTTAGAAAGGGTCATTCCTGTGAAACACAGTTATTCGAACTAACCACTGAGTTGCATTTTAAAATGAACGATAACCTGCAAACTGATTGTATATTTTTTGATTTTGCAAAAGCCTTCGACCGCGTAGCTCCCTGCCGCATGATTACCTAAATTTTGATCACTCCGTCTAGACTCGTTAACTTTATCACGGCTTCGTAACTTCCTCACAGATCGCCAACAGTTCATATTTGTTAATAATTTGTCCTCTAACCTTTCCCCTGTTACCTCCGGTGTGCCGCAGAGCAGTGTACTCGGCCCTTTATTATTTCTTATATACATCAACGACTTACCTATTAACGTATCTTCCACTATGCGAATATTCGCGGATGATTGTATTATCTACCGCCCTATTAAATCTGCTAACGACCATCTGGTACTCCAATCAGATCTTCATCTTATTAATGAGTGGTGCAATAAATGGTTAATGACCCTTAACGTATCAAAATGTAAAATCAGCTCATTCAGCCGGAAACATAACAATTCTAACTATACATACCATATTCAAGATGACTTACTCTCCCATGTATCCCTTTACAAATACCTTGGTGTTAACCTTTCGTCCGATCTTTCATGGTCTTTTCATATCACATCCATATGCGCTGTGGCCTCAAAGTCATTAGGGCACATACGCCGTAACTTACGAAATTCTCCTGCTAATATTCGGAAACTAGCACACCTAACATTTGTTCGACCACAGCTTGAGTTCGCTTCCTCTCTTTGGTCTCCTTATTACAACATGGCCACCACATTAGAAACCATTCAAAATAGGGCAGCTCGATTCATCTCTAAAAACTATAACTACCATTCAAGCGTCACTCAGATTAAAACCGATCTTTCTTTGCAATCTTTAGGCATACGCCGTGACATCGCTTTACTAACATTATTTCACAAGTACGTGCACTCCAATAGATCATGCTCATTTCCCCTAGATGTCCCATCTCGCAGATCCAAAAGATTGCACAATCATCTCAGTTTTACACGCATCTATGGTGACACATTAGCTTTCAATTCATCAGCACTTCCGCGAGCCATCAGATTATGGAATAACCTCCCAGACAACATCGCCCCACTGTCTAACCCTGATACCTTCCATCACCAACTCATTGCACATTTCACTGAAGCCATCTTAACATGTTGATGCAATCTCTTTTATGTTTTCTGTTACGCATTTTGTTTACTTTTTTTTTCTCTCTTTTTGTTTGTATTCCTGTTTCCAAATTTTGTTCACACTAGTAAACGCGCCATGTGCTTTTTAATTTTGTTGTGTGTGATGTACTCTGTGCCATTTTTTAAATTTATTTTGGTGTTTTTATGTCAACTTTACCTTTACTTATCATGCGTTCCTATTTCGGTGTTCCTATGTCAACTGTTCTGTATTATATTCAGGTGTTTAAAATTTTCACTGATCATGTATAGTGCCTTGTTTCCCTGTTTTTGCTTGTCCCCTTTTAAATTTGATCTTGATGTTTTGCCGCCCCCCCCCCCCCCTTATACAGTGCCCTACGGGCCTGTAAGGTATTTCAAATAAATAAATTATTAAAACCTCCATCATCGTTTTGGCTTTCCTGTCTGACAGGATTCTCAGGATGGTTTTTAACCGCAAAACTTTTTAATCGCTTTTTGTTTGTTTTTCATTTGTTTTTTGAGGTCGAGCAGCCGACCTACAACCTTACAATTTGACGTTGAGGTGAGGTTGCGTGAGGTCAGCAGTGGCCTCAGGAAAAGTGAGGCGAGGGCCTCAAGGGAGACCTCAACCTCAACTGATGAGGTTGAGGTTGAATGAGGTCGGCAAATTCTTTTTGAGTTTGAGGTGAGGTCCAGGTTTGAGGTCAAATGCCCACTTCTGCTCGCCAAACTCCACGTCTGCCGATGAACGGTGCCACGCACGCCGTCGGCATGTCTGTGTTGCAGGCACGCAAGAAAGCCGCGGGGCTTGTGCCGCGCCAGTAGAACAGGTTTGCAGATGACGCTGCAACCAGCATGCGCCCTGCGCGTACCCCCACCCGTTTGGCGCCGCTGTGTTCCGTTATGGGGCGCTCAATCAGACCGTTCGGTCTACGCTTACATGATATTTGTTGCGACTCAATAAACCTCTGCCTGGAAGCAGACAGAAGGAATAGGCGTTTCCCTGGGCGATCGAGAACTTCAGCAGCCCGGTGTTGAAGCTTCATTTTCTTCTGGAGTAATTACTCATTAACATCCACCTGAGCTAGCCATGCAGCTACAGAGGAATGGTATAAGCTTTCTCAGAAGATTCGCACGTGAAGAAAAATTTGTCCTATTCCGGGGATAGCAACCGGGGCCAGCGCTAGTTCCGGGTAGTCGCTGTACCAACTAAGCTAACCAGGACAGCTAACAAAATGTAGGACGGAGTCGAATTGATAAAAAACTTTAAGTACTTACCCCCAAATAAAATTCATTCAATCTTGTTTTTTTTCATTTTTCAACCTTGAGCCTTTTTATTAGTCGTCGACGTCGTCGTCTTCGTTGGGAGCACAAGCGACACGCAGCAGCATAAAAGTGTCAATATTACTGTCCCCTATGAGAGAAGCCTTCGTTTCCTTGGTGCAGTCATCGACAGAAATCTCTAGATGAGACCTCATCTACACAAGAGACAGAGACAGATGGCGATTGTACATGTCCTCTCCTTCCTCAGGGGAAAGTCCCGGGGCGTATCAGTGCGCTCGATGTTACAACTGTGCCGCTCACTATTTCTGGGCTACCTGCGGTACAGATTACCAATATTCAGTAACATTAGAAAGACAACCGTCCGGACTCTACAAGGTGTGGAAGCGCAAGCTCTCCGTATGTACCTTGGACTGCCTAAATGCACCTCTACAGCAGCAATTGTTGTCATCGCCCGGGAACATCCAATTACTACGTACAATCCTGTTCACACCATGAGAGCACATACTCGGCACCTCACACGGGTTCCCTGTCACCATCTCTCAACTCTTCCGGTAATTCTCTCTGTCTACATACTGCCAAAATAGCACAGCAAGGGACAAGGTAAAATTTGCTTTTATGTCCTGCTCACGGCCATGTATAAAGCTGGTTCGTAGCCTCTACCGCCTGCAAAGCCGAATTTCGTAAGCATTTTCACAAGTGACTAGCGCCTACTACATCGCTTTGGCTTCCTAGCAGTGCGGCTCTAATCGCAGTGAAGCAACATTGCCAGGGGCCAGCAAGAAACGCGAGCGAGCTTTATGTGCCTGTTCGAACCCGACCGCGGCGGCTGCGTTTTTATGGAGGAAAAACGCTAAGGCACCCGTGTGCTGTGCGATGTCAGTGCACGTTAAAGATCCCCAGGTGGTCGAAATTATTCCGGAGCCCTCCACTACGGCACCTCCTTCTTCCCTTCTTCTTTCACTCCCTCCCTTGTCCCTTCCCTTACGGCGCGGTTCAGGTGTCCAACGATATATGAGACAGATACTGCGCCATTTCCTTTCCCCAAAAAACCAATTATTATTATTATTTATGTGCCGGCATGTAGTGTATAAATTGCCCACTTTAATTCGAAAAAACGCCTTCTTCGCCAACTGTCAGTGGAAGTGCTTCTCGGGTGCAGCTTAAATAATGCTTCGAGCGCAGGAACTTCCAGGGAAAGGCAGGTGCGCGCCGCTACAACTTCGGCCCCCGATTCCCAGCGTCTGCCGGCGCTTCGTCTCGCCTTCCTCTCCGGAAGAGTAAGAAACGGCGATGCGAGCTGGTAGCCATTTATTCGGGCGGGGGCCTCTTGGGCACGTCCGACTGCCTCAGTTCCGGCAGTTGTTCAGCCGCCGCCCGCGGCAGATTTCTCTCCTGCGCGAGTTCCGCGGCTTGATGGCGAGCCGTTCGGGTGCGCCTCCTCCGAATCACCTTGCGGTTCCTCGCGGGACAAGGCGGCACCGAGCGTGCACGAGGCCGCTTTCGAAATCGATTCGCCAACATCGCCGCTTCCAGTTGATAAGGACGGACGTCCTCGCCACTACTACCCCCCCCCCCCCCCATCTGCCATCTCCTTTCCGACGCCAGCCCTCCTCTCAACAAATATATTCTTTTTCGTTTTTCTTTCAGATTTTTAAACTCGAGGGTGACTTCCTTTCGCCCTGACGTTTTCACGGCCACGGCAGGATGAGCGTGCGTGGCTATGCCGTGGCTTCCGTCGCCGGCGCCAGTCGCTATTCCCCGGGTCCCATACGAAAAATCTTCGTGAAGAAGGGGGACCAGGACGACCTATCTGCGCCGGTAATGGCCGCGGTGCCAATTTTCAAGCGGATGCGGACCCTCCGTGCCAGGGGCCGTTCAGTTGATGGCTACAATGCGCCGTGGACCACACGACAGCCCGCCTCCTGTCATGCGACGATCCGGACGCGGAGTCACCCAGAACTGAGGTCGTCGGGGGGGAGTTCACGTGCATACGCCTCAACGCCTTGGCGGCAATTCAGAGATTTGCGCTGCAGTCACTTGTTTTTCTTTATGGCGCTGGCAAGCAAGCCTCGCTACTTTTCGTCTTGAAAACAAAAAAAGTAATTCACAGTCATGCTTAATTCCTAACGACTAGGCGGATACCTGAAATTTAAGATAAAAGAAAGAAAAAGTACATAATTTAGGTATAGAAAAGGCACTAGGATGAAAAAAAAAAGCTAGCAGAGCAGACAAATTTCAGAGCCCTGACAACACTCAACTAGTTTGAATGAAGCAGTCCTACTCAAAAACAGTTCTTCCTCGGCAGGGCCATAAATCGAGGTCGCCCGCCAGTGCGGAAGGGCTATCATTTAGAATGCGTAGAGCATCTCGAATTTGTGACTCTTAAATGCACGGCACACTGAGCCAGCCTAGTCTGCTCCCTCGTGAGCTGGTGCCTCCGGAGCCACACGAGAAAAGAAGAGGCGATATCTTCCTACCTCAATACTCTCATATCAGAGGTTGCTGGCGTATTAGCATTCTAGAAGCTTGTATTGTTTGCTGGCGCAGTTAAGCCTGTAAATTATAGCTGCAGCATACAGTCAGTGTTTGAAGTGCAATTTTTCTGTTCGCATACTGTTAAAATCCTGACGCAACGCTGCAAGCATATATGCTAACTAAAAAGAGTCTGACATCGCGAGATCGTGAAGATACCGACGCAAGGCTACCATTGAAGTGTGCGAAATCTTTAGTGCGGTAGCAAGTTGTGATGGAAGGTTGTGATGGCCTTGAGGTTGCTCAAGAAGAGCAACCTGGGTCTCACAAGCCCCACCGGTGGCAGTACCTGCCATCGCATCGCAGTGGCAGTGGCGCATCGTTTAACCGCCGCACCACTGCGTCAGGAGTGCTGAGATAACTCTCAGCGATATATGAATGTAAAGTAGAGAATGACCAATTCCGCATATGCGGGCATTATCCCATTAACGCTACCGCGTCATACCTTTAAGGGCGAGGTTAACTCCGATTTCGCCGATCGTTGTCGTCTTACTGCTTGACCTTGAAAACCGAGCCTCGAACCGAATCCGAAGTGAAAACTAAAGGGATAGCGCACCCAATTCTCATTGAATCACCTACGCGAATCGGCTGCCATTATTTTTTATTGAGTACATGCACCGCATTTATTAATGGCATTACAACAAGGGGGGGGGGGGGGGGGGGGGGGGGGGGGCAAATGCATAAATACCTTTGCCCACAAATGGACGGGATAAACCGAGAGAAAAAATACGTGCCCACACGTCACTTAATTAAGCACTCATCTGAGTCACCTTATCAGTGATGAAGCTTAATTAAAAGCATAGTGTCATATGCTCGCAATTAACCGTTTCTTGACCACTCGCGCCAACAAAGCTCACATCACGCACAATTTTAGCCAGAGCAAGAAGGAGTAGGAGCATTCGAGATTAATTTATTCCCAGGACCGAAATAACGACCCTTCTGCTTTTCCGTGTGATTCACAATTTTTGTTGTGAAGATCCACGAATATTCCTGGCCACAAGAAGAATGCTGTGCACGTTATGCCATGCCAGCTCTCGATCATAAAAAAATGTACAACCCCCCTCCAGAAGGTTTGTGGAAGGTGAATTTGGCAGAGAAAGTTTATTTCTTTCCATGTACATTCGCATCATACATTCACATGTCTCTAATCTAGTCTGCTTAGCAAACACGGCAATGAAATCAGCTTTTATTTTCGCCGGAACAAAAGGAAGAGGTCACCAGAGGAGAAAGCTCTGATAAGCTTTACATTTTTCTGGGCCCAATGTAGAAAAGCAGAGCTGAAAAAAAAAACTTTCTTTTTCCCTAATGCTGCTGGCCATAAACTTTTGACGACAGGTGTATACATGCGTAAAACGCCGTCAACTAAAGAGCTGCCATCCGGCAGTTAGCAACGGAAGTGATTCTGTGAATTGAAATAGGCCCAGAGATGCCCAAAAGAGCCAGACATGCTGACGGCCCCACACCGAAGGGACAGAGAACGGAGCGACAGAAAGGTGCAATGGTACCAAGATACAACTCGAGCATAAGTGGCACGGTGGTGTCTGTACAGCAATGACCAAACGCGCAACGTCAACATAAACTGAACTGAAAATGTAGCAGAAAGTTAGTGGACAACCTCGATGGCCAGCTATCACAAATGGAACGATTTGCAGAATGAAATAATGCCAGAGGATCACAGAAAGGGCAAAAACGCGTTAAGTAAGGACGCGGGGATATTTCGTGTCGCGCGTTGTATCTCTTCGAATGCTATTTCTTTCACTTTTCTCATTATCACGGTCGTATGAGTCCCCCCCCCCCTTTTTTTTTTTCCTCGGGATAAAGAAAACAATACAACGAATAAACAGCGAGTGCGAAAAAGATAGGAGTCGCCAGGGTAGCGACCCGCCGAGAAGCGTCCAGCGTGGTTTGGACCATGCATTCGTGCTACATCCATAATCCAGAGCAAACGGGCCATAAAGCCCTCCATAATGCCTCGCCGTGGGCACCCAGCAGTGGTGCCTTATGGCGGACGCCATCTCGGGGCAGCGGTCGCCTCTCGCCCCCGGGCCAGGCCAAGGGTCCACCAGTGGCCATCTGCGTGTACGCTGCGGCAGAAATTCCAGCGGCAGCCACGGTGAGAAGAAGGATGGGTTCCTGGGAGAATGACGCCGCGACACAAAGCGGCTTCAGCATCGGGTCGTAAAGGCGGCCAGGATAGACCCGGGAAGGATAAGAAAGGTCGGTCCGCAAAGAAGAGAAAACGCCATTCACACCCGGGCACTGACCGGCCGGGCAGATGAGGATGAGGTGGCGTGGAAAGGATGACGCTGGCTGGAGTAAAAAACCACGAGCAGATGAGGCGTTGCAAAAACGACTTGAAGCATAAAGCGAGAGAAGCAAGTAAGTGTTCAGCTTCATCATCTGCGTCCCGCAATCGGCCGCAGTAGAACTGCTCTCGGGCTGTGCAGCAGCGAAAGATATGCGTTTGTGGCGAATCCCGGCGAGAAATACGGGGTGACCTCCGAAACACTCCCTGAGTATCGATTGCGAAGGGGTCGATAACCTGAAATGCGTACTACGTTAGGAGAGCTGCCTATGCTATTGTGGACAAAAGTTTTCAGTGTACGTGTGGCCAAAAACCTAGCTGTGTTATCAGCCGATAGCCTGCGACAACACCAGTGGAGCTAGAGATCGCACTCGCGTGCTCTCATGTGTTCTATAGTCTGTAGCGAAATGAGGTGATAGCAGACACAGCGCCATGCGCCTAGATCCTGGCGACTATGCGTCCTGAAGACCTTTTCCTCCGAGTGTGCGGCATAAAGATGCGGAAGGCGTACGGATGCCCATGATTTGGTACCGTGTAACCCAGGATAAGACGTGCGAGAAGGCAAGTAAAAACTCCATATCTCTAACAGCACCTAGCTTAATGTTTGGGGCATAGCAGCACAAATTAAATTGTGGTCGACGATTAATGATAAAACGATGAAACCAACTGCACGTACACGATAGTAAAAAATTATCCACACCTTTCTGTCCGGGATAGCGCAGTACATGATACCGCAGCTAGCACACCTCGACAACCACAAACTACTATGGAAGAAAACAGACTTGACAGACCACGATCACTGTATTGAGACCAAAGGTAAAACGTCGTAGCCTCAGTACCGCCGAAATGAATTCCTGTGTGCAGACCAGTACACCGGTACTGTTCACAAGGACTGAGAACTTGATTTGACGATGCATGCAGTAGTGCTAGAGGGAGCGTGTGCTGGAGGTTTGAGTGCCGACCGCAGCGCCCTAACACACATCCAGTGGACAGAGGAAGAAGCCTTTGTCAGGATCGGGAGTCCCCGCTCAACGCGCGCCTCGATGCCCGTGTCGAGCGCATCAAAATGAGCCAAATGGAGTCTCGCTTTTGCCGTGGCCGAAGTGGCTGCCGACGATAGATTCCGGTTGCACAGATAAGCAAGCGCATGTTATATAGCTCATCACGAACGCGCTGGGGCGAAAAAGTGCTGCTCAAGGTTTCGTTCAGTTAACTTAAAGGGCATTTTAGATAGAGGTGCTTTCACTTTCAGTCAGGTGACGACTGAGCCCGCCTTCACCTCGACACGCCATGCTCTACGCTGCACCCCCTGGAGGGCTCAAAAGACGTGTGAAAAAAAAAAAGATGAAGAAAGGGCAAAAATTAGAGGGTAAAACACGCTCGCTCACAAATTCGCTAAGTGTCCCCTGGACAAGTTCCTTAATTTCTTCTCGCGAAGGCATTCGAGGTGTAGAAGTGGCCCGATTTGACTTCATGATTTTAAGATGGCTGTCTTTTTGGCAAGCCTTTGGGTATGGAAAAGTGCGCTGCGTAATCTAAAAATGTTCAGTTCATATTAGCAAGATTAGAAGTAAGTTGGCACAACAAATGTTTAAATACAAAACAGTGTCGCGTGTAAGTTCACGTTCCACGACTTGCATCTTTTATCGCGCTGTTTCGTTCTGCGGCGGAGCCGTACCAACCAGTGCAAACTGTACGTCTCGCATGGTGAGAAATATACCCTATTCACTTTCCAGGCTGAACGACGTCAGAGCCTGACACTGTGCGATCTAACAGCTTTCGAGCGTCGGAAGTTTGATCTCCGTATTTATTTTCCTTTTGAGTCCGCTACTGCCTTGGAGGGCGTTTTCAGGCCGGACTAATTCAAATAAAATAAAATCAAAACAAAATTTATTTTTGCAACCTGCTGCTTTACGGGTGAAGGGGAGCTGCAATACAAAGCCACCCGTGCACAGCTTGACGTTTGGGAAGTTTTAAAGGGGGCTACTGAGTCGTGCATCTTAGCATAGGGGTGCGCTAACAATATTACAGAAAGGACGACATAAGACAGCATTTAATCCCTTCTGTAATATTGTTAGCACATCCCTATGCAAAGATAACAGCTTTACAGGCCCGCACCACCCTATTTGGAGTAGCAGCAGCAGCATCATCTGTCCCGAACAGAAATTAAACAGAAATTAAAGCCGGCTGGTCACCAGGAAAGCTTTTCAGATACCGATTAACGAACTCAAGATCGCGACATACAGAAAGAACGGTAAAGCTCCTTCTTTCTAGAGAAGCCTGCCCAGGCGCATAAAAACGCACAAAAAAGAAGAAAGCATGCGCATGATGCTCTGCGGCTAAAAGCATCAGCGAGAAGTTTGGCCCATGACTCTCAGGTATGCGGAAGGCTGTATCCGCTGTCTCCTGGAATTGAGCATGCAATGTCCTACAGCTATTACGCTGCATTCCAGTGCAGTCTAGTTTCCATAACAGTTGAATATAGGAGGTACGATGTGCGCTCAATCTTATAACTGCAGCCATGACGGTGAGGTCTTCCCACTTGCTATGCGTAAAAAACAGCCAATCAATCGACTTTCTGCAGACATTCACCTCTTTATTCTTTCTATCTGCACCCCTCCCCTGCCATCCTCTTTTCATAGGTGCCGAGCAGCGCTACCCGCTAAGGGCCAGAAAAGAAAGCACCAATTTTATTTTCACCATAGACTCCTCTCTTTGTCTTTGTCTCTCGCCCTCCACTGCCCTCAATTCGTTGTCTGCGCAGGACTAGACGCACGGTAAACGGAGAGTTTCGTCGCCTAGAACGCAGTTCGCTTTTGCCTTGTGTTAGTAAATAAGCATGCATGTAACTTCAAACGTTTGCAGTTTTTCCACACAACCGAGCCTATTATCCCGGCTGCCGAGCCCGGGTTTGAGTCTTCTGAGCTACAGTACAGGCTCTATTACTCTCTTCGGGAGTTGTACAAACTTCTTGGCTGTCTGGTTAGCTCTCCGCGAACGATCGAAGCTTTGAACCTGCGGACACTCGCTTTCGCGTGGCTCTCTCTCTCTACCGCGCGGTAAGCTCGCAGCATCCCCTGCGCCAAGCCGTTGCTCGGCCAAATCGAAATTAATCGGTCGCAGCCGGCTCAGCCGTAAAGCCGAGACAAGGCTCTTCTTCGGGGCCCAGGCGTGACAGCTCGGTGTCCGGCGGAATCCATAATAATTACACGGACAAGCGAACCGGCCCGGTCAGACATTCGTTCAACGAGCCAAAGGGTGACAGGGGCCCCCGGCCGGGAGCCCCGCGGATTAAGCGCTCCCCCCCTCCGAGAGCAGGCGCCGGTCAGGGCGACATACTTCTCAGAGGAGTTGGAAATTGATTCGGGAGCAGCTCAACTCCTGCGCCGGCTATAGGCGCGCCCCTTGGGCCGAGACGCGTGCACGTGAAGTCCACTTCGACGGAGAGGAAAAAACGGGAGATTTGCCCCCGAGAGGGAAAGGAGGACGGAGAAGCGTCTACCACGCAGACGGGAGGGCTACAGCGGCGTCCGGAAAACTTTTAAGAGTTCTGAAACTGAAACAAAACGGAAGAAATAAAGTAGGATAATTGAAGGAAAGAAAGGTGCCCAACACAAAAAGGCAAGGCAAGCGAACAACGAGAACGAATACGTGCGCGAGCATTCTGAAGTATCGTAGAAACTCGAAAATTTTACAAGTGGGCATAACTACTACCTGGCTCCTGCCACATTTCAATAATAAAAAAGAAGAAGCACCGCACGCGCACACACGTTACACAAGTAAAATGTGACGCCCTTGTTGGGTTGCTAAAACTGCATTACGTTCGCTTCCGTGCAAGTTTGTTTCTACTTTTGTTCCCACCTAGTCAACTAAGCTATCTGGTCATGCCCCTTCGTGCTAATATTGCTAATTTTCTTTCTCCTATATTTCTCGCAGACCAAAACATGCACCAAATCTCCATGCTTGACGTAAAATAGCGGCATGATGGAAACTTGAGGGCACGCGTAATGCGCTTTCAATCCCTCTTCTTTCAGTTTCACTCGCTCCAGACATAATTTTTTTTTAAGTTTGGCAGCTCTTTAACGTCTCATGATATCCTGAACTGGAAAAGACTTCTTCAGGCTTAGTTTTGGAACGATCTTTCCCAGCTTAGCAATGCCACAGAAGGCAGAGCCATTGTGTTCCGCTTCAGCGCCTTGCAGTCTGTGTAGAGAAGTGACTGCATAGATGTTATCAAACAAAAAAACGCGCAATTAAACAAGGATACGAAAGACGCACACAGAAGACAGGACGGGCGCTGACAACCAATTCTTTATTGTTTTGATAACCAGCGCAGTATATACGAATAAAGCTGGACCACGTGATTATCAGGTGGCCTGTTGACACAGTGCGAAAGCCAAAAAGCCCCACAGTTCCCCTCAGAGACAAGGCGTAAAATCCAAACCAATAAAAAATCTTGGCAGTACGTTGAAAGAGAGTAGGCCATCAAGAAAAAGCAAAGGCTAAATTTTACAAACCAGCTCATGCCCTCAAGAACCAATGGCGACACGAGAGAAGGATAAAAATAAAATAGAAATAAAGGTGCATACATGTGCACAACACCGTTGAAAAACAGCGAAGAAAAGGCAGTGCCAAGGGGAGACTACTAAAAAATTGCGGGCTGCTTGCCGTATCCCGCCGAGGAATAGCACACACACTATATAGAGACACACTGTCAGAACACACACTCCATATCACCATGCGAAATTTATCACCGCACTTAATATGTATACGATTAACTGAAATGGGTGCTAAATTAAGACAGTCAATAATAAGAAGGTCCTTTCCCCAAGGCAAACGCTACGCGATTTTCTGTGGTTGGTTTCGTGTCAACGTTACAAAAACTTTCTGCAATTTTTAAAAATAGGCTTTTTGAGTTAGAAGAGCGCTTTTTTCGGCATAGCATTGTCAGCATTGTAATGCATCAAAGTAAAGCTAAGACGGGATAATTAGCAGGTTGTTTAACTAATATTGAGCACTTAACTTTTTAACTATTACTGTTAGGCTCCATAATTATTGAGGAGCGTGTAGCGCACCGTAGGTGATATACATATCAGTGTTTATAATTTTGAAAACGTGGTTACCCTCGGCGCTGTGGCCCATGAAATTTTGGATACATCACACCAAAATACATGCGCTTTCGAGAAGCTTGCAGCCAAAGCAACCTCCTCAGTGCACGTAACTCGTTGATATAGCCAAAATTTGTTGGACCACAGCGCCGAGGGTAACCGCGTTTTCAAAATTCTAAAAACTGATATGGCTATTACTAATAACTAGCTACAAAGCTGTAATTCCAGCCAGTTGCCTATTTGTGATAGTTAAAAAGTTAGTTATCAGAAATTAGTTGACTAGCTTAATATTTAAGATAATTCACCGGCTTTCAGGTGTCCGCCAGCACTGGTTATACTATTCCGAAAAAGCCAAATTTTTGCCCCAAAAAGCCTATATTTAAAAACCTTTGAGTCTTCCCTCAAACACCTGTTCTATGTTCATTCCGTGGCAGCGCCTTCTACGTCATTTGCTTGCTGATCGCAAGTACACAGGCTGAAATCGTGGCCGCGACGACGGCGTTTCCAAAGCATAACACGCCCGTGTGCTGTGTGATCTGATTGCGCGTTAAGGGACCCATTGTAATCAAAATTTTTAGGAACCCTCAAGTGCGGCACCTCATCTTTTTTCCACTCGCTCTTTCGTCCCTTCCCGCAATGCGGCTGAGGTGTCCACCAACAGTAAGACAATTATTGCATCTTTTCTCGCAACGAATTCTGGCCTATCCAAGCCTTTGCCAAGTCCCAGATTTCGTCCCGCGAACGTACGCGCATCCACTGGGTTTCCTCATAAATAACAGCTGTCGCCGTAAATAAATGAGCAAAGGCACATGTGTGTAGTGAAAAGAAACAGCAGTGAAAGATGCATAAGGTGTGAGATAAAGTAAAAACTTGCGATGCAAAATCATTGTCGTTCTCGGTTGAAACCTAAAGGCATGAAATTTGAAAAGTATGCATAACCCACCTCTTCATAGCCAGCAAGTAACTTGTCCGACGCAAAAAAAAAAAAGACACTGATCCTGGAGGTAAACATGAGTCCTTCCCTCCAGCAAGCGTACGCAACAAGAGGACGTCCTCTAACAGCATAGAGTTTCTAAATATTACCCAGAGAGAAAGCTGGCGCCACCGTCTATGCGAGTTTCTGAAGGAGCCACGAAACATTTCTTCCACCGTGGGAATGCCGGGAAGACAGCAAGGCGCATTTGGTTTGGCCCTAAAACGGGACTACGACTGCAGAAATACAAATTTTCGCAAATTGTATGTTGCAAGGAAGCGTTGTTTTGCAATCAATATGTCCTGTAATAAAATATGCTTACTGTACATTCCATTAAATGAGCCGAAAAGCACAGAAGCACCGAATTTCCCAATGAGGAGAGAGGGCTTTCTCTTGCGCCAAATGTAGCGATCCGTGGAAAATAATTTTTGCGTTTAAGAGACACACCTTTCACAGCAAATATTCTTTTTAAAAAATTTCTAGCGCTTAAAATACTACTTTTTAGAAGCTTCTGTTTTCCAAGTGTGAAAAATCTAAACGTTTCATTGGTGTAGTCTGCTATTACGGGACGCGCCCTATATGCGTGCATAGGCTATACGTTCGCGCCGTGAGAAACTTGCCCGAGCCTCCGCTTTTCTATGAGAAACTAGGTTGCGTGCACTAAGTGCCGGCTCTCGGCATGCCCTGGCGTTGCGCTTACAGATTTTGCCAAGAAAAACATCAATTACGAAGAGAAACCTCTCCTGTGACAAGTAAGTGACGGCCGTATTCATGCCGAGAAGTGCAACATGCAGGTATTTGTGTGAATTAATTCAAGAAGTGGAAGTCGTTCCTGCGTGATTAATTTTGCGTTTTTAAATTGTCTCCGAGACTGCTACGAGAAATGTGCAGAGTTGTCACAGCAGGGCACCGTTGCGTTGTGAGTTCGCACACAAAAAAAAAACTTGTTCCCTTCTTTCACATTTCAGTAGCACAGGTTCCCGCGGAGGAAAACCCAGCTTGCTGCATAAATGGCTCCCAGTGAGGGGGCAAACGGAATTTAGGCCCAGCAGGCACCAGAAACTGTGCTCTGCTCACTTCGAGTCAAGCGCCTTCGGATGTTTCGGATCTCAGACGAACTGAGTGAGTAGCTGCAGTACACAACCACAAGGATAACAAAACATCAGTGAAAACTATAGTAGTGAAAGCGAAACCGGACAACCAAAAAATTCCAATCTGTAGCACAGTCAACAAGCCACTAGATGTCAATCCAGTTTGCTGTCTTCCCAGCATGCCTCGGGCGTCCATGGTGGATGAAGTGAAAAGTCGCCAGCTTTCCCTCTAGGTTACACTAAGGAACTCTACGTCTAAGAGTAACATAAGTGTTTTTATGTGTGTGCACCGTAGACAATGGCTGCTTGATAACCACGTGGTTCAGTGTTGTTGGCGTGTATTGTGCTGCAGTGAATCGACCAACAAGCCTGGCCGAAATTTTAAATTGCTTTGGCGGGGCCGCGACACTGATATGGATGCCAGGCATATCACTGCTGCCCTTGAGTGTCACCAGTGCCTTCGCCATTCCCTGTAAAGGTACTTCTGTACTTCTCGCTCAGATTAAGCACTGCAGATGCATCAGTGGTACTGACAGAGTCACAGTGAAAACATGCGTTCCTGTGTTCGGGGTTGGACGCGTCTAAACCTCTCGAAATCAAAGAGGGGAATAGACACCTCGGGTGGCGATAAGCCCAAGAAAGTAGACGGCTTCCGTTTGTTCCTTGTGCACATGGCGGTGCGATTCTTTGTGCAACTCGATGCGATTCTCTCCTTGACTTCGCAAAAAACGCGGCTAATTTTTATAGCCTAATAGCTGAAAGCATGAATAACATTTGCGGACTTCCAGGGAACCAGACATCCCACCCATTCTAAACTAATATTCCGTTACTACCCTTAATGATGAACCAATAATAACAATTATTGGTTTTGGGGGAAAGAAATGGCGCAGTATGTCTCACATATCAGCGGACACCTTAACCGCGCTGTTAGGGAAGGGATACAGGAGGGAGTGAAAGAAGAAAGGAAGATATTAAGAGGTGTCGTAGTGGAGGGCTCCGGAATCATCTCGATCACCTGGGGATCTTTAACGTGTGCTGACATCGCACAGCACACGGGCGCGTTTGCGTTTTGCCTCCATAAAAATCAGCCGCCGTAGTCGGGTTCGAACTCTGGAACTAATGACGTACCAAAGCTCCCGAATTTCTGCCTTATTTAAAGTCGTTCAATGAATTTTCTTGTGTATTTCGTAATACCAAGCGCCAGCTTGCTGCCTGCTGCCCGTAACTTATGAAAGGCACAAAAAAAAAAAGAAATTAAACGACTACCTCTCATTACTGCATCGTTCCTCCGAGAACCATCATGACGCTTCAGGCACAACAAGGGAATAACGTGAGGGAAACTAAACCCTACAGTGTTGCGGAGAACGTCAACTGCCGTTGTCCCCGCGCGAGGACCCTGCCGGAACGGCGGGGCGCCCTGACGGAAGCGAAAGACGACGCCGTCCCCACGCCTCGGTCGGGAGCACGGGCGAAAGGAGCAGCGTCAGCAGCAGCCCTGCCAGGAGGTGTCACGCAGCAGCCCCTGGCCCCAATTAGAAAAAGGGCCCTCCGAACCGCGGCGCTCTCCGCATTCCGCTCAGCGCACGGCACCGCGACAGCGTTCGGGCCCACCAGGCTCGTTGTGCGCGGCGCTCCGCTGGGCGAGTGATTGACACTAAGTGAATTCGAGGCCGCTCCTGTACTCGAGCGCATACTTTGGTCCCCGCTTAAACACGTGCGCGCCACTCTTGGCGTAGTAGTACATAGGCAAAGACGCGGGGAAACGACAGGCCAACGGCTCTCCGTTGGAACAAGAACGAAGAAGGGAAGAGGCAGACAGTTAAGGGCAGAGCGGGCATAAAAAAAGGAGGCTGCCTCTCTTCGGACTTCTTTTTCTTCTCCCTTTGGCTGAGGAGTGCCACTGCGAAGCGTCCCCTGTGCTCGAAGCCGGAAGTGGAAAAACAAACACGCGCCGCTCCGAGGAGGCAACAAGCGCCGAAGAGGAGAGCGCGCGCCCACATGCGCCGTGCTAGCAACTCCATAGGAGCCGGCCGGGTGGCCCCCCGAGTGCCAGCCTCGGACCCCCGCGCGGGTCCGGCTCTGTATAGTAGCAGCCCGTCGACGGGCAACGGACTGATCAAATGGCGCATCCAACAAAGAGCCGCCGGAGTGGAGCCCGCTCTCGACGGTACCCGGCCGGCCGACCACTTGGTGCTTGCGCGCATATTTTGCACTCTGAGTGCGATGGAAAACCGGCGCGAGAAATCCGGCGCAACAATGGATGTGAAGTGATGCGCTGAAGGCAAAAGAGGAGCCGCTCTAGACGTCACCACGTTTCATTTATTTTTTTTATCGCTTTATTTTCCGCGGGAGCATTCCGCAGGGTGACGACCTTCACTTGTGCGTACTTTCGGCGCTTCTCAAAGCACGACCACAGGAGTCGTTGCTGAGGCTGATCCCTTTCCAGATGTGAATATCATGCTATAATGCGCTCCTTCCGACGACGGGGAGCAACTGTTGCACGTAGCACGTGACATCGCCATTGCCCTGCAGACGTCTCCTCCGCAGGAGACTAACCGTATGCGAGAAAGCAGGCGAACTTGGCTGACTTGAAGCAGAACTGTGTAGATCCAGGATGTGACGCCGCCGTATACTGTGCGGCAAGAACTGTTGTGTTGCCACAGAGCAGACCCACACCAAGGAAGTCTTATTTGCGAATTTTGTAGCGTGAGCTACACTGGCCGAGTTTGAGCTGTTTCCCGTGGCTCCTGGAGAGCCATGCTGCGCATGCGCGAGGATCACTGACGTCACACGGCGCACAGCTGGCGAGCCGGAGCCGCCGCCGCCGCGCGCGCTCGCCTCGCCGGTTATCAAAGAGTGCGTCAGAGCCGCGGCAGAAGCACTGGCGCCGGCGCGTGCCCAGCTGTGCGCCTGCATTGCGCAGTAGCCAAGTCTGACGCTGCGCCGGAGCCACTTGATAGCGCCTCTCATTTTGTGCGCATGCGCAGAGGTATTAGTGGGGGTATACATATAGCGCGGGGCGTTTGCCAGTGTGGTATATATAGCCATGGAGAAGGAGAGCGAAATTGCTGCTCACGCTACGTATACCCTGGCATAGCCGAGCTAAGCTACTGCTATTTTTTTTTTGTTTCAATGCGGATCATTTATCAGTCTAACCTTTGGTTCTTATGAAATGGATGTCCGGTAAAGCCTTGATAGGCATGCCTGCGTTATATTGTATCTGTAAACTAGGAAGTAAGATGGGGGAAGGGGTATGGAATATGCGAGAATAAAAGGCGCAGTAACTCTCCTACTCGCAGCTGCCACCTGAACTGCGCCGTGAGGGAAGGTATGAAGGAGTAAGTTAAAGATCGTAAAAGAGATAGGAGCCGCTTTTTTTTTTCGAGAAGTGTTCCACTGTTGTGGAAGGTTTAGGATAAACTTGCACCTTCTAAGGTCCTTGTTTTTAATTAAGATTGATCGACATCGCAGAGCAGACGCGAGATTTCACATTTCGCTTGAATCGAGAGGCCTTTCCTCTCTTCATAACGTCTTCCATATCCTGCTGTATGTTCATGACAGCGGCCTCCGAGTCTATATCGATGTTCTCAAGGCGTCTCAGATCACACTTTCTTGCACTCATTTAAGCGCACCTTGGGGCGTTTTCAGGGAACTCGCTGGTTTTAATCTTCGGTTGCTTTGAGCACGGCTTGTGTTGCCAACGATAGCAGTGTGCACAAAGTTTGCGGGAACCGCACGTCATTCAGTCATTCCAGCTCCTATAGGTGGCGCGACGGCAGCACGACATGGCGGACAAGGCGGTGATGGCGCCGATGCCATAGCCTGCGTCTCTGTTGAAGCAAAGCGGCTTCTTTACGTTGTGGCACTTTTGGTGCGATTTTTAGAGTCTAGATAAGCAGCAGTACATCATTGTCGGTTATTAATAAGATCCTATGCTTAAGTTTGGCTGCATTACAGGCACAAATTAATTTTTTATCGATATGAGCATGGAATCGCTAGTTCGCAAGTGCCGCAAGAACTCCGAAACTTGCGAATTCAGCACAGTAAAGTGCGACAAACACTTTGAACTGCAATTTTTTGCGCGTTCACTTTCTTGTTCTTTCGGAACTCACCCGAAAGCTGAAAAAAAAACTACTTTAATTACTCAAACAGCCTGACGCTATATTTCGTGCCTACACGAGCGCGGCCCTTACCAGCATAAATACGGTATGTGTATTTATTGCGCGCTGATCTTATAAAGACACAATTGAAAACAAAAAATCAGCAGTTTGAAACGCTGGCCGCGGTCCATGGCGTAATATAACTCCACTTACCAAATACAGCAGTGATCAAAATCAACTTTTTAATGTGGCTGTATCAATGAAGCCAGAAAGATCAAAACCCTTGGGCCTACAATTTTGACTCGTCATTGGCTGCTTGTTTAGGTAAATAGAAAAGTTTTACCAGCGGTCTCAATTTTCTCGCGGAGGAATTCTGTTCGGTGGTGCTGAATGTGGGTGGAGCCTTACTGCAGACTTAACTGTGTCCGACTATAGTCCACCTGCCGCATACGTTGGTCACATACGCGGTAAAAGAAGAGGCAATGTAGCTGTTGTTTGAAGCTGCAGCCAGGGGGTCGTTCGAGCTTTATACGACAGTCTAAATTAGCGCTCAAAATGTGTTTTTGACTAGCGGAGGAAAACGCTTTGATCAAGTGAGCAGGCGACAGTTGCCAAGAAGCGTTTGCAGTTATTCATCCACTTCGCGCATTATGTCCGAAAACTGAAGGTACAATTGTGGAGTTCTTGCCATTCATACCGCCATTTATCAGTCATGTTGGGGCCAGAAAGCCGTGTTTAATCTAGATCAGAATGGACTGAAATGTGATGAAAAATCTGTTTTCTGCAAACGTCCGCCTTAAAATATAACCAATATACTTCATATCAGCTCAGTATTTAAGCACCTCACTACTTTCATGCAGTTGTAATAGGCTACGTTGGTCACATGAACAAAACTCCGAATAGGAATGCATTGACGACACGGTGTCGTGGCGTCAACAGAGTGCGTCGCTGAGGAACAGATGGGTCACTGGGCTCAAACACGTTATCAACCTGCAGAATGCTCGCAATCACTACTCTTTGAACTCTTTGCGTGTTCGCAGAAACCCCGTGTTTGCTGTTTGGAATGTTCGCACATCGTAGAATAACAGAATATGCTCATTTTTGACGCGTATCATACGCTGCAAACCACTGCGATTGCACACGCCGCGCATAGCGATCACCGGCTCGCCACTTCAGGAAGAGGCCGCGTGGCGCCGCCATCGTCGCTGGAACGACCGAATGCATATTCTCTTTGCTCCAACTGGGCCCGGTATCCAGACCGCTAGTAATGTACTGTGCGTCCAGTACACTCAACGGCGCTAGAACAACAAAATGGAGAACGCTGTGACGTATGTGAATACCTCCTGCAGACTGTCCATACCGTATCAGTCCTATCGCCTTTGCAGTTAATCACATTCCGGTGAAATTCTGCCCCCCCCCCCCCCCCCTATTCATCTCCAGCTGAGGAATGGGCAGCCGCTGTGTGGCTCTCCTCCAAGACACCGCTGCCAGCACTGTAAGTGTCTGTTCTGTTTGCCATGTCGAGATATTGTAACTGTAAAATGAAGGCAGCATGAATATATTTCGCTTTGCCGCATCCTAAATGGATGCGTATACGCAGACTTCCGTTCCCTGTATGCAACGAAGCTTCTTTGCAAAGTGTCTTGCATGTTCGGCACTTGGCGGCAACGTTACGAGCTTCATGAACAATTTTTTTTTAACTTTCGAAGACGAGAAGATTATGACAGTAGTTGGTAGTTATTGAATAGACAGAAAACAACTCCTGCATAAATTTGGTACTTGCAATGTCCGGAGTAACATTTACGGGAGAACATGCGCACTGTGTGTTTGAAAAAAAAGTATAAATAAAATATGGATAACCAATAAATTTCACGGCGCCAGTGCTTTAACTTGCGAAAATGCGCCTCTATAGCGCGAATGATGCAAGCAAAAGAACAGTAGAACTGTAAGCGTGACCTCAGGCTCAGGCTGCGAATACAACTTCTTACCGACTTGCTTCTTTTTGTGCTAAGAAATACGTTGTGTTTTCAGTCGTAACAACTCTGGCGTAATGGTGGCCCAGGTATACACAAATACGCGCAGCCAATATGCAAACCCTAATGCGTTCGAGCTTTCTTTGTATTTCTCTTTTTCTTTCCGGATGGGCGGATGGGAATGCTTGGCCATAACGACTCTCATTCTTCTCATTCAACTCCTTCAATCTTGGCTGTTATCTACGTAAACTAATAGTTTAGAGCTGACGACTACCCCGAGATCTCTTGGTCGTCTTGCCCATGAAATGACCCAATTTGCTCATTTAAGTAAATTGTTGCCATTAGCCACCTGATCAATCGGTTGTGTTACCCGTTGGATAGATTTGAATGAGTCTCATTCCTACACCACCCGTTACACAGAACCGTGGAAAGTGGTCACTGCGCGGGTAAATTATTCCAGGCAAAAAGTGTCATACACACTGCCAACCCTTTTAAATTCATTTCACAAATCAGGTATAGATTTGCATACGATTTCTGTACGAACCCTACGCCAACATTTCATTAACAATCCTTGCTTACAATAACAACTAAAAGTGTTATCTTGCCTTTTGTTATGTTTACCTGTTGTGACTATCAAGTGTGCGTGCATTAATTTTGAATATTGTGCTTTCTGCGAGTTCTTTGTTTTATTTTTTTGTTGTTGTTGTCCTATCGCTGCCTGCTTTGTAGGGAGGCTGCGGGCTTCAGTCAAGTCGCTTGTTGTCAAGCGGCTTTTATCCGCAGTCTCCCCCATCACTGATGGAAATAAACAAGTTATTATTATTATTATTATAACCAATTGAACCCCTTGCATAAACATGACTCCATCAACAGGTGATACTGAACCTCATCCGTGCAACATAACGTGAACGCTCCCCCCCCCCCCCCCCTCCTTTTTTTCATTTTATAGTCATTCCCCAAATGCGCTCGCCCCTTTTCACTCCTTGTGCGCAATTCCAAAGCATTTGCGCTTTCACCCGCTGTGCCTGCGATTACTGGAACCCAGTGTGACCTCGCAAGTGGGTGCCGGCCGTGGCGGGCTCGTAGGAGTGGGCAGAAACCAGCCTCGCGCCCACCACCGCTGCCCGCGTTTGCGCCTCCGCTCGAGGGGAAGGGAGCTGTCCCCCAGGGGAGAACGGGCGGCCAAGCCGAGTGCGCAGGAGGACATGGCCGCAGCCGGGAGCCCTCCCCCCATTGACACGCAGCCCGGCTCCCGGGACGTAATCTCCCGAATGGAGGAGCATCTGCGGGATCCTCCTTGACCGCTGTTCCTTGGTCGCGCGGGGAGCGGCGGCCAGGCCACGAATACCAACGAGGCCGGCATTCTTCCCATTTGGATATTGGCTGTGGCCCCTCTGTCCGGCCCGGTGCGAGGCGTCCGCCCCGGGCTGGACAAGTGCAGCCCGTGTCTGAGCCACTTGCGCATCGAATGCGGCGGCTTCGCCCCATGTAAGCCCCCTTTCACGCGTACCTTCTCTCAAAACACCCGCTGGTCTGGCGGAGGGGCCTCGCTCCGTGCAGCGACGAGCAAAATCCTTCCGCGCACCACATGGAGCGTGAGTTGGCTGCCCTTTTCCGCTTGTAATTATCTTGGCTCTGCGCTGGCGTGCTACGCACCAAGGCATATCTCCGTCCAAATAAGGAGAGGAGATGTTTCTGTTGCGCGTCCTCTGTCATAGGCCTGTGTCGTTCTAGATAGTGCATGCCGAATCAACAGTTCACAATAGACGACAAAATGCATGCGTACTGGACGAAGTTGGTCTTCAGGACTCTGAGCGTGAGCTGGCAAAGGGAACATGAAAATGCATTTCTTAAATAAGGCGCACCCGCCGCGGTGGCTCAGTGGTTCGGACGCTCGGCTACTGACCCGGAGTTCCCGGGTTCGAACCCGACCACGGCGGCTGCGTTTTTATAGAGCCGAAACGCTAGGACGCCAGTGTGCTTTGCGACGCCAGTGCACGTTAGAGATCCCCAGGTGGTCGAAATTATTCCGGAGCCCTCCACTACGGCACCTCTTTCTCCTTTATCCCTTCCCTTACGATACGCGTCGGGTGTCCACCAATATGTGAGACAGATACTGCGCCATTTCCTTTCCCCCAAAACCAATTATTATTATCAAATAAGGTATGACATTAAGGCGTGCTCAGTGAAGCTCCTGTTCAACAGATGACACCTCGTTCTTGATTTTTCATTGTTGAAACCGTAGCGGGGTCATATTGTGTCAAAATATTGCACTTGTGATAAACGAAGTCACGCAGGATTCTTCGTTTATTCTCTTTCTTATACAGCGTATATCTGTTAAAAGAGGCCTGAAACACGTTTTCGATTCCCTTCCTCACAATTTTTAGATTTTTTTTTATGCATAGGTGAAGTGCCGAAATTTACCTTTTCGCCTTCATCGCACCTTCTCTTCTCCTTTCGTGAATCCTTGCATGCTCAAAGACCCCCCCCCACAGTGAAAGCGGCTTCGTATAGATAATCATGCCGTGTTTTCTACGTTATTCTTTGTATACCTCGCTAGGTACCCACTTAACTGTCATGGCACACATCGTTCGTCGGGCTGCTGACAGTGTTCGGCCATCTTCGTATGCTCGTTATTTTAGATACTGTTCTGTTTCCCTGCAGTTGGCGCGTTACATTCATGTGACGCTTGACGCATAGCGTAGCATCTGACGCATAACCATCTCGAAACCTACAGAATGTGTAGACGCGTTACAGAAAGAGGTGCGAGTTTTAAATCGTGGATTGAAAGGGCGAGCCAACCGGAATGCCATTGTGCGTTTTCTGTTGCGAGTGGAGGCGAAATATGTAGCTGACATATTCATGACAGCAAGATCGAACGATTGGCCGAGATCATCAACAATGTTAACAGAGTGTTGCTGGGACCCTTGAACACATCGTAATTTTACATGCCTACTACCATTCCGTCCTTAACATTTCTCTTGCATTATGAAGCTGGCATAACTAGCACCACGTATGCTCAGAAAACTGCAAATGGCTTTCTAACGGGCGGGACACCTATCTTTTTTTTCTTATTTTGTTCTATCTTTTCTTTCCCTTCTTCTTTTTTCAATTTAGAGAGTGCGTCACACTATAGGGTGCCTACCGATGGCACTGGCTTGAAAGGTTTATATTTTGTTTTCTGTCAGCAAGGGTGATAAATAGGATGAGTGGGCATACAACAACCCAAACTACTCTAAATCGCCCAAGGCGTCCCAGCACTGTGCTTGCAAAAGTGGCACACGCAAGCCACAAGCAGAACCGAAAATTGAGCTAGTCGACAACTCGTCCTTGGTGCCAACAGCCCGGAGGCAGGAGGCAGGCGACAGCACTTCTTAGCTTAGCGTCGCTCAGCGCTTGTCTTGCCTGCTTCCTGTCGTCCTTATCGTTCCTCACGCTGTTCACATGAAGAACATAATACAGACCATGCACACATGCCAAACTTGCGTGTTCTCTGTGAGTCACTTGTTGAGGCACAGTCTTTCACGTTCATTGCACGGCATCTGAAATGAGACTAATGCAGCAGCGATAGAAACTACAGACACCGTAATGCAGCTGAAGCTCTAAAGGGAATTAAGCCTTTCGCCCAGCCAAACGTCAGTTTCGCAAGATACGCCTCTAGCATGGCTCGTGGCAGCACGTGAGCAGTCTGGAGCGTTAGCTTCTGCTGCTTTATACCCTCGCCATGACGAGTGAGGTCCATCGGACAGACGTGAAATCTTCTCCCTGAAAAGCGAGAAGGAAGAAATCAGAAACGTGAGGCTACGTTGTCAATGCAAAAGTCACGTAACTATCACACATAGCAACTGGTTGCAATTAGAGATTTGTAGCTGGTCGTTAGTTATAGCCATGCCAGCTTTTAGAATTTGGAAAACGCGATTACCCTCACCGCTGTGTCTCGACAAAATTTGGCTTCTTCGGCTAGTTACGTGCACTGGAGGCGTTGCTTTGCCTGCATGCTTTCGAAAGCGCGCGTATTTTCGCCCGATCCAGCCAAATTTTGTCGAGCCACAGCGGCGAGGGTAACCGCCTTTTTGGAAATTCTAAAAACTGACATAGCTATTACTAACGACCGGCTACAAATCTCTAATTGCAACCAGTTGCCTATGTGTGATAGTTAGAAAGTTAGTTATCATAAATTAGATAAGCGGCTAACTAGTTAACGTTGTTTGCCTCTTTCCTGATGTCCGCCGACGCAGGTATTATAGTGCCGCAGAAGCCGTCTTCGTACCTCAAGCAGCCTCTGCATAAAAATTCCGGTTCACCTTCGCTGAAACACCCGGTATCATGCCCACAGAGTCCTTCTTGCCCTTCTTGCCGAGACCAGCATCGAACAGCTATTGTTTCACGTACCAAGAGCGCAGGTGTTAGCGGCAAACGCAATATCAGGCAAAATATTCACTCCGCCGCTATCGTTTTACATGCATTGAGTACCAAGAAGCAATGGGTGTCAGAAAGCGCCCCTCTTTTAGCTGCAAAATAAGGATTCAAGGCAGCAACCGCACAGAACCGTGGTCTCGTGTGATAGGCCCAGCTGTGCCAGCTTCTGGAAAAGCTACTTTGCCGGCAACGTTGCCGCGGCCGCGGCGTCGGTCAGTGCCCGGCAGCTCGTTGCCGATTCTCAACTTTCGCACGGACAGCTCTCCTAAATGGCCGAAAGCAGAAAAGAGAGTGGCTGATGCGGAAGATGAAGAAAACGACTTCGGCTCTCTTCTTTTTTTTCTCTCTCACTTCCTGCCTGCCGTGGCAAAAAAAAAAAAAACTACTCCATTCTTGTGTATCTTGTATATCTTTAGTTCTCCCCGCCCGCACCCAGCTTTTCCTTCCGTCGTTTAAGTTGTATTTTTCTTCGCTGGCCAGTTCCTCGATCACCTTTTAGCGCCCGAATTCTAAGAGAGGGAAGGAGATGCGAACGGATGGCTCTCGATGAGATCTGCAGGTCTCCCCAATGGCAGCAGTGGCTGCGATGGAAGGGCTCTCCCGAAAGGTGCGCGAGCGACCGTGCACGCCACCTTCAGGAGTTCTCCAGTTCCACCGTGGCTGAAAAAAAAAAAAGAAGAAAGAAACGAGACAAAAGCAGAAAGGAAGCGACGCAGCGAGTAGACAAGAATGGAGTCCGTGGTGATGGAACAGCGTCCCTGGATTGAATTCGGCCGTGTTCTCTCCTGCCGTGGAGTGCCGGGGACTCCTCAGGAGAGGTGCCGTCGCGCAGGCGCTTCGTGGCTCCAGCCCTCTGTTTTTCGGGTCCCGCGCGCTGTGACCATTAAGTCCTCTTCTGTTTTTCAGTTTGCCGCCCCCGCTCGCAGGACCGGCGGCGGTGCGGTGCAGTTGGGGGCCACGTTGCGTCAAAATTGGATCGAAGTATATGTCCGCGCTATTGCGGAGGCGACGCCAAAATTGATGCGCCGCTCCGATGCGATTGGGTCGCCGGCGCCGTCGAGTTCGAACAGGGCTCCTCGATGGCTGGCGCTAGTTTCAGAATAAGCTTCGCGACTCGGTAGATTGTCTCCCGACGAACTCCTTTCGTCAGAATTTCTGCCGTAAGTCGTTGCGTGCGGAGTTTATACATATCGTCGATAGCGTTCCGTCGTGCTCGCTGCGATAATTCACATCGACAGAAAAAATGGAGTGAGCCAAATAGGTGACATTCGAAACCAAAAATGGAGTGAGCCAAATAGGTGACATTCGAAACCAAATTTCCTGCTTTCTTTTTGCATAACGTGCTTATAAAACCCGTTGGGAGCGGCTACGCTGCTTTCCAATGAAACCCCTGCGATGCACCTGTGCTTAGTGGAATCAAAAAAAAAATAGGGGAGTATTTTTATTCGTTCTTCGTCCGTTGATGTCCTAGACTGCTGTGCTTCCATTCATAACTCCATAATAACTTGTGCCCCGATGAGGTCTACATTAAGAAGCCTCTACCTTTTGGGCGCGCTTAATTTGCGAGAGGCCGCTGACCAAAAATCATCGCAGTGGCCTGCAGATGTGTTCACTCTGCTCCAAACAGTGCAGCAGATGGCTCGACAGCTTAAGTAGAATTTTATACTCTATATTTCATTGTCTGTGTAATAACAGAGAGGGAGGCAAGGATTGCCTTCGTTACTGAATTACTGCATTTCCGAAAGGCAGGAGCGTTGCACACTGCCATTAAATCAGTGCATTTTGACACTGTGAAGCGTTCTGGAGAAACAATGTAGGAGCTCCCAAGGCGTCGCCACGTTGCCCGGTGGACTGGTGTGCACAGTACAGCGAGCAATATGGCGACACCCAAGAGGGAAAGGTATGCTCCTGAAAGGCATAGTATGCTGTGCTGCGTATCACAGCGTGCCCATTGGCATTCAGATGACATATATTTTGCCACAATTTTTGTTCCATTTCACCTGAGTTGCGCTAGGGGTGCTTCGAACAGTCGACTTTGAGAAAATCTTCGTGAGTGCGCTTGAGAATACGTAGCTGGACGGGGAAGACAGGGTGCGTGTAGTGATGTATGTATATTGAGTGCATAAGCAGGATGAGTATCATTTGCTCATGAGCGCGGGCTACGTGGGCTAACGGCGAAGTGCATACAAGTCTGCTCGCATTTCACAAAGCAGCCCAGGTTCGAAACCTGGCGTTGGGCTCCTGGAGACGCGCTAACATGCATGCACCCTATCGGCGCCTGACGACCAGCGCATGCTTCCCGCTCTTCACGTTATCCGGCTCACACTCCGCTACGACATGGTGGCTCGTAACGGGACGAAGTGTCTGGAGGGGGGGGGTGGCGCACGCTGTGCTTAGGGTATACGGCTTAGAGCTGCTTTTTGTTGTCATGATTGGGATTTCCCGGAGACCTCGTGCGCTGAGCGTAAACCTTGGGCGTGATCCTTTCGACGTCGAACGAAGCCTATAAACGCAGGCCTCGCGACCGTACTTTTCCCATGCACACGCACTGCTCGTACCGTGCGCGTAAACCCAACGTGCGGAACCACCGTGGGGCCTCCCAGATCGGTGCCGGGGCTTTGGTGCCGAGGCAGCAGCGCCATGCGCCAGCCACGACAAGACGCACAACACGGCGGGAGGAAACTTTGCGCGGCGCCTGCAACCGGTGCCCGCCAGCAGCAGTCCTGGAAGGGGCTGCTATCGGGCTGAAGCCATTACTCTGGGGGCGCCCCGTCACCTGCCAGCATTCCCATGCGCCCTGTCGTCCACCCCCGGCAACAATGGCTCCTTCTTGGGCGCTTTTTCTTCGTCTCCCTTGACACTGGCTCCTCCCTCGCCGCTTCTTTTTATTCACTCATTGCCTTCTGAGGTGCCTCGTAGCAGGTTTGGGACCTCGCTCACCGAGCTTTGTTTTACCGGCCGCCTTTGCACGGCCGCGCTACCTGGGCGCAGAGTACCCCCCCCCCCCCCCACCCCCCCCCCCCCCCCCCCCCACCCCCCACACTCGCCC
Organism: Amblyomma americanum; assembly: GCF_052857255.1. Lineage (NCBI taxonomy): Eukaryota > Metazoa > Arthropoda > Arachnida > Ixodida > Ixodidae > Amblyomma > Amblyomma americanum. The sequence continues at coordinate 79,397,433 of NC_135497.1, read as the reverse complement.
TCGGGGGAACGTCTCAATGCCCCGGCAAATGCGTCCGAACGCCGCGACTCGTAAATCACGCGTCGCCAGGAACGCCGCTCTCCGGCCGCTTTTCGTCGCCCGCCTCGACCGCTGACACAGCGGCCAGCGTGTGGACGGGCACGGCTTGTGGACGGACTGGTCGCGCGGCAAAGTGTGGCTTTTGAACATGGCGCGCTTATCATCTGCTGCGAGGCTAAAATGGAACGTCAGTAATTTGCATAAGAAAGTACTCGCCTACAGGGCGGAAAGTTGGGGGCTAACTGAAAGGCTATAGAACAGCCTGAGGGGCAGTGCACCTAGGATAGAGAAAGAAAAGGCGCATGTAACTAGTGTTGCCAACCACCCAGGATTCTGAGGGCCGTCCCGACTTTACGTAAGTAATCCTGGGGCCCGGCTTTGCCTCGTCGCGACAGGCAATTGCCCTGGATAGGCTGGATTTAGTTAGGTGGCTCACGTGCAGTCTTACCAAACCGCATGCTCGCGCGGCAGCGAGATATATATGCTACTTGATCCGTTATGTCTAATCCTCGCGGCGAGGGCATACAGACTGTTCAGTATGCAAACCATAAAAAAACACATTCGGCGCACCACTCACCAGGGACTCAACCAGAAAGCAAGTTTTTACTTAAGGCGCTTTCATGCCGAATTTCACGCGCTCATTGCTCTTGTTATGTTGTTCTCAATTATTACTGAATGTGTTTTCAATTTTCTACCCTGCGGGCGAGAAATCAGACCGGGCAGAGCACGCGGCATCGCAATTGTATTTCAACACTAAATGCAGGGTATGCACAGAGAACGTGTTCTATCGTCTCGACACACCTCCAGCTTGCGCAGGCAAGGCTGTCAGCCATACCTGTTGTTGGATGTGGGGCTCGGAGTAGCTCCCGACGGAACCACGGGTCAGGAACGACGCTTGCTCCGAACACCGCCACCACCACCAGGACAGGACTGCCGACGAGTTAAAGGAATTAGATGATGGGAGGAAGAAGACTTGGGAGTTTATTTACATTATTTACATAGGTAGAGGTCAAAAGGAACTTCTCTCCGAAGAGAGGATCTTAAAAGGAACCTTAAAAGGGAGCACGATTCCTAAATGGAGCACACAATGGGAGCACCCAGAAGGGAACGCTAAAAGGGAGCACGCAAGAGGAGCATGATCCCTAAATGGAGCACACAAATTGAGCACCATCTTCACTGCACTCGCTGTGCAGTTTTATACAGTTCTCCGTCCCTAGATTCCCCAGGTTGAGGACGTCTCCTCCAGGGTGGGAGTGGCCTATGTTGTATCATCACGCACAAACACGCACCACCGCACACAGGGACACGCCCTCGTCACGTGTCGAGCCAGGGAGAGAGGAGGATGCCCTGGGGTCCACGTCGACGGCGGAGAGAGATGATCTCGTAGCCAGCCGAAAGATTTCACGCACCGCCGACACCTGTTCTTTAGATGTCAGTCGACGCCCCGGACATGAACGCACGGTCGGGTCCAGTAGCCGAAAGGGTCGCTTCGTTCCTGGCGACGCCTGCGAAGACTGGCGGCCGACGACCGCTAATCCGCCGCCATTTTCCCACGCAGACCGCCTAGTACCGTGCATGAGGCCGCATTATTTCCCTCAGCTTAGTCACGGGCATTTGGGAAAAATAGTTGCCGCTGGCTCGCTGCGGCGGCCTCTCCGCTTCGCCCGGAGTCCACCTGGGCGACGCTTTTCGGGGTACTCGGGCCGGGAACGTGGGAGCGATTCTTATCGCGTGGCTCGGGACCATCCCGAAGATGCTTAGTGATGGCTTCCAGCAGGTGAACCTTGCCGACGACGCTGCCAACCCAGACGGGCGGGCCCTCGAATGTAACAACACCTCCGCGGCCCGGAAAATCTCGACTGGCCAGCGCTCCCAACTGCTGGGCATGAAGAGATGGGCTTGCGTCCACGTTGATTTCCTGGCTTGCAGAATCAACTCCAAAGACAAACCGAAAGCACCAATCCCCCAACAAAGGAAAGCATTGCTGGGACGTTCCGAGCAACAAAGCACAGTTCCCCGTACCCTTACCTCGCCTGACTGTTCCAAGTCGTACTACACGTTATGCAACAGGCTTCGCATCTATGTCATGTCAGCGACATGAATACTAGTGCAGTGTACGTGTCCGTAATGCACCTAATTTTTCTGCATTACATTCAAGCCGACAGTGCGTACGGGAGAAACACTTAAAAACGGTTATGGCTGACGTTAGCGTCACTCCCAGTGGTCTGTGCGGCGGCTCTTAAACGTCATTCATGGAATTGGTTGTCTTCATTTCATCCTGCGCTGCGTAATGAAGTTACCCAATTTTGCAGGTTTGTGATATGATAGCAACGAAGCCTGAGATCTACCGATGAATCACAGAACTCGAGAGATGGAGTGGGCGCAGTCAGCAGCCAAAGCAACTTCATCAGGCGCTTGGATGCCCCGTTGCAATGACTGGAATTATGGGCTGGTCAAAGTTTAAATCGCTAAATCTTAAATGGGGCAAAGGTGGATGAGAGAGCTCGCTGCAAATTAAGTAAAATTTAGTAAACTAGAAAAAGTAAATACGTGGACGAAGAAATAAACACTTATACTACACGGACTGCACACGTACAGCTCGTATGTGTTCCATCGTGCCTGTTCGTTTTCGTGTAGTTTAAACTTAGCAACGAGCTAACTAGCCCGAATAGTCTCGCTTCTGTTGAAAAGCTACGACGATTGAAACTTCAGTCCGCACATTCCGCTGCGCACATCAACGTGGGAGTGGTTCGTTGAGTGGTCCGCATACGGCTGGAAGTTGTATCGTGAATCCCAGCAGCACTAACAAGTGAAAACCACTGCCAGATATTAGGTACAGGTAGTGCCAAGAGTGAGCAAGCAGGGCGGTTGATCGTTACAGGGGCAGGCTTTGCAAAGACCAGTGAAGAAACCTTTGCTTCTGATATGGCAATGGCAAATCTGACGCGGATCGATTAAATCATGACACGGCCACTTACCACGCATGCTCACAATTATCTAGTCCTCATTAGGGTATCAGGAGCGCCCTCCAACAACTGTAAAATGTTGCCGTGTAGTTTTCTGTGTTAACAAAAGCACCCGCGTTTCCACGTTCATCCAGCAATTCTGGACGAAAGCCTTTTTTGAACGGGAAACCATTTAAGAACGCAATTTTTCATATAATGTAAGATTTCACTACAACAATAAATATATCCGCAGATCACGCATTTTTTTTTTTCAATTAACGTTTTTGCTATCGTCAAAAGCGTTATCCATTGGTTTTCTATGGCAGCCTTAACTGTTCGATGAGACCGATGGAAACGGTTTAAAAAGAAAGATGTTGCTACATATCAGAAGAATGGACCATTATCTAAAATTATACCGTAAAAGTATCTTACATTTTTCGAATTTTAAAAATGTTTATCCGAAATTGATAGACATGCTGCTACTTACAGCGCCTCGAAGTTCAGTGCTCTAGCCGCTGGTAGTTCGATGGCATAGAGTGAGTGAATGAAAACTTTATTGGATCTTTCAAGGGTTTCGCGGTTATGAAGTCTCCGTCGTCTTCTCTGCCGCTGGCGACTTGAGGCTTCTCGTCAGCAAGGGTGGGCCCCTATTCCAAGGCTCCACTGAGTCGTGCTGCATCATTCGCGTGCTGCACTAAGGCCCTTTGGGTCATGAGCTCGCCACTGGTGAGCCGACTCTCCCATTGGCTCGCTGCAATCTCGACCGGACGTCTATGCCTGAATGCAAAGGAAAAATCTTTTCCGAAGATGGTATAAAGCTGTGCATTTTTGCGCTACAATGCATTGATCTACCATGTGGTCAAGTCACTTCAAGTGGAACAGCCGAGGTACTAAGACTATCTGGTCGAAAGACCCGCCTTGACTCGCGCATCTCCGTGCAGTGTTTTGGCAAACAGTCAGCTGGGGGTTTTATCTCGCTGGTGAGTAAGCCCATAAATCAACGCCTCTGTATACAGCTTCAAGGAAGTTGAGCTTTTTCTTACGTAGTTGATACGAGGCTATGTGTACTTCTACGTACTGCATGATGAATGAGGGAATCTTATTTACGACCGAGCTACTAAGCGTAACTGTCGCTGAGCAAGCAATCACTACAGTCGACAAGCGTGTGTTTTATGTGCATGTCCGGGAAAACTTCGCGGTGGTGCGCTACGACTTTTCTTTTTCTTGCATCCAACAAATACATTTTTTTTTTGTGCTGCCACGAGATTGAGAATACGCCTGGATGCAGCTTCCGACTCGGGTCCAAACGCATAAATCGACTTCCTGAGGGAACAACAACAACAACAAAAAAAGACACAACCAAAGCTTTCAATTTTCACCGCCACTGACAGTCGGAATCGTACACGGCGAATGCACAACTGCTCAAATTCGCACAAAATCTGCATCCACGAATGAATCTCAAAAAGAAAAGAAAGAAAAGGCTCATCAACATCTTGTTTTTTCTTTTTGCGCTTTCTTTTTCCGCAGGATAAGCGCACTTCAGCAATAATCTGTCTCCATTTCTCAACTGCGATACAACACTCCCCCACTCCAATCTTGAGGGAGCCTTCTTGAGTGAATTCGCTCTGTATCCGTACGCTAACAATAACAACGCCCAGAAAAGCCCCCCAATACGAAATCGTTGGCATCTCTTAGTTAAATTGGATCATTCTGATGCACGCGAGTTTAGCGAGAGAAATTCACGCGAACTTCCTTTCTCTCGATTTGGCTAGATCTATGCATGACCCTGGCGCTGCGCTGACTCGCGGGAGACACAAGGCGCTGGCTTCATCGCATCGCGGTGTAAAAACCTATGCCGCTACTCCACGCTTGATAAGCGACAAATAAAGAAAAAGTCCTGATAATTTTAACTGTTACGGGAAAAATTTTCACCTCCATTGTCACTTGAACCGCAAGGTAACAAACGGGATGACCTGACCAACTTGAAGAATTTTCTACATTTTCACACGGTCTGCGCTGAGGATGGTCGAGTAGAACTTGCAAATGAATGTGCACTGATATAATCTTCCTGGAACCCGTTTAAAGAAGGAACTAAAATGAAATAAACCAACATCTAAGCAAAGGAGGATGCTCAGAGGGCTAGGAAGAGAGTGCGGTGATGTCCCCTTTCCTTTCCTCATGTATACGAAGGAACTCACTGTAAAACAAGAAAAAAAAACGCCCTGACCCTCGTTTCTGCGGTGAAGAAATGCCTCGTTTAAATGAAACTGCCCGCTTCGAGAGGCGCCCATAAATCGGCCCCTCCATCCAACCGCAATATGGCACAGCTGGCGAGCTGATTTGTACTTCACGGCGCAGTCGTCGCAGCGCTATGTCGCTTTTCGTTGGCAGTCAATGCGGCAGTCTGTTGAAAGGAGAGGAACGCTTTTGACCAACAAACTTTTCATCTACGCGGTAAGTTTTTTTGTTTTGTTTTTTTTTTCGACACACTCTAACCTTGTGGGAGTCGGCGAAGCTTCGGAAGGGTGGCGGTCGCGGTATATCTCGGGAACCAGAAATGAGCAGCACAGCTTAGATCATATAGCGAGGCCACACATTGTGCTGTGCAGATAAGATGTGAATGTTTTTTTTATTTCTTTGCGCTGCAGAAAGCTGTGTGTTAAACACGCCGCAGTGCGCGCCGCTTACAGAGCGCTTGTTCAACCACCCTGCCGAACACTTTGCGCAGCTTTTTTGTTAGACACCAAAGCTTTGCGGGGAGGTGCGGACGACTACGGGTGGCGAAAAAAAAAAACACCTAGAGCGCAAGGAAACCAGTGTAAAGAATCACGCGCCCATGCAACACTAGGAAAAGACAGAGCTGATTCAAAGGGGTGCAGATGAGGACATTAAATAGGGAATTAGATTAAAATCGTTAAGTAAATCCAAGTAAGTTAAGAGGTAGGGCGGCGTGTCAACGCCACCCACCCTCTTTGCACCTCTGTTATAATAATAGCTCGTAACATTCTCTGTGTTCAGATGATCACAGAATTTATTCTGAATCCCCAAACCTTATTTTCTATTTTTTTTGAAGCCACAAACGACAGCCGCATCATTAGAAATGAAGTGATTTTTCTCTTATATTGTTACGTGGTCCAAGACAGGAACGACACAAGAACGCCCCGGGCACAGCAGACAGGCCAAGAGCACAGGGCCCGCACAGAGCACAGCACAGAGCACCCAAGCCCGGAGCACGCGCGCCTCCGAGGCACTTCGTTCACCTCGTCTTCACCAAGAAAATCAGTGGCAATATATACAACGGTCTGTACTTGAAAAATGTCATCGCATTGCCTTCCAGTGGCTTACAAGTTACAGCGGCACTGTGGGTAATGACCATGCTATAGCACTGCTGCCCTATTGGCCCGTGGCAGTGCGAAATAATCTCCGCGCCTCACTAACAAGAGCCGACTCTTGAGGGCAGATTCATGCGCTTTCTTGCGACTCGAGTTTGATGTCATAATGTGCTGCAGGAAGCTCAGGACGTTACCTGCACAAAATCGACCCATTATTGCAGCTTAAGCCGGCCTTTGCCACTGCGATGCGACGCTGTTTGGCCGCCTGTGGTCTGGGAGTGGTGTCCACAGACGCTTATTCCCATCTAAGTCCAATGGCAGACTCTTTAGCGGGTGGGTACTGTAGCTGCGCAGAGATGATAGAGCACGCCTACGTTAGGAGGATAAAGTTCTGTGGTCCGTATCATTTGCTTTCGTTAGATGGAACCGCCACTAAGGCGCTCCTCGGATTTTTTAAACGCACAGGTCTGAGCGCCACACTGCCAACGTACTGTGTGTGCGTACGTCTTCACAGACCAAAGGACAACATGGGCGCGCTCCATGATGCGAACTGAACTTTCTCTCTTGTCCTCCACCCACTCCTCCTCCTTGCGTAGGGTAGCCAGCCAGGCATTGCCTTGCTAATCACCCTGCCTGTCCGTTCTTATGACCGCCCGCCCCTCTCCCTGCTGCGTGTGTGCAGGCGCGCTGAGAAGGCGGTGAAGTAGCGAGGGGAACCCTCACGTCCGGATTTAAAAATTGGACGTAACGGCCCCTCCTAAATTCTTTCCTTCTTCAAAGGCCTGTATCAAAATTCAGCGTCAAGGTGCCGCGGTGTGGACTATTAGTGTCCAGTGTGAAAGCCTTAAGAACCTTGATACTTGCTGATGAGGTACAATGCACGATTGCAGTGGATCTAATCCTGCCGTTGTACTGCTGTCTAATGAGCCGCCAGCCTCTTCGTGTTCATCCTCCGCCCACTTCCGGCCATTCGTTCAAGCACCGCATTGTCTCGGTGAAATAAAAGGTTGTTGCCTTCCCCGTTGGAAAGGGAGTTCTTGAAAGAAGTGAGTGCCGTTAATAACGATGACGAAAGGACCCCGCCAGGGGTTGCTGTTCTCGACGCCGCTGTTCGGCGGCAGGGTAGCTGTTTCCAGAAGCACTGTACGCCGATAACGCGCGTAAAGCTGGTGCGTATAAAACCAGCGCGCTATACATGCATCAAGCCCGAGGGCAACACGGGACTTGATCCTCCCACAAGGCGTTTTTCGCTCGTCGTTACAGCCTTCCCACAGATCGGTCGTGCCGCGTGTGCTGGGCGATCGGCCCAAGAGCGCGGGACCTGGCGCCCGCGACGACGCGAGAGCGACGCGCGAGACGGCTATTTTCAGCGCCGCCTTCTCGAGGCCTGCTCCGTGTAGCGAATCCCTCGCCGGCGGCGGCGGCGGCGGCAAAGAGCGCGCTTGCAGTGAAGCGCGCGCCGCCCAAGACGTAAACCAAAACACGCGGGAGCTCGCTACGTGTGACAGCCTCCTCCGGGGCTCCGGCCGCGTCTCACGTTCGCGAGATAGCCGTGCGCGCCCACCGCCGACGCCGAAGCGCTTATCGGCGAGCCCGCGGTGCTGCTGCCGCTGTCTCGGACGAGTGGGCCACTTTGGGCGGCCTCTCGATGCGGCTTTTTCGTAAGCAACTTCCCCTCGGCGGCGTCTCGATAAAAGCGCGCCGGCTTTCGCTGCCCCCGCGCGGACACAAAGGCATCAAAGCGTCCCGTCGCCGCCGCCCGCAATCTGCCCAGGGCACTCCAAGACGGATTCGACCGAATCCCAGCGGAGGATGGGACGACCGACGGCGCCTGTGCGGAAGTTGGCAGCGGTACGCGCGACGCAGCTCGCGCGTTATCGGGCCCTATTCAAATACTCCCGAAAAGTGCGTCTGCTCGATGAGTGTGCGAATAAGTATGGAAGAGCATGTACTCTGGTACAGACTGCATGGCCGGACACACTGGCAGCAGAATAAAGTTAGCGTTGTACAAGGCGCTGTAAGCCACGGATCCACCAATAACGTTGTCAGACCCGAGCAAAAGTTCGCACTGTTAGCGTCAATCGAAATACACATCTCAAGTCTCGGTGGTCCCGTGAATGTGCGCAAAAAATCTGGCAGTCCTAAGTCCAACAGCTCTTCCTCTTATAGTTTTCTCAATACTCTCCGTTACGGGCCTCTGGGCCTACATAAACATGCAACAACGTTTTATCGCGTATATTTTGTTCAATAGAAGAGGATGCGTATTATCGAAATTCCAAGAAATCGCATTGAAAAACCCGAGCGACTTTGGAGGTGTTCGGCCGTCTTGGGCAGAAATCTAGTTTAGACAAATCCACATACTTAGGAGGCTACTCAGAGCGCCCCTATCGTTTCACACCTTTTGAAAAGCTGACTACGTGGGAGCACATTCAGTGGTCTCTGACCTTGAATGGCACTTCGCCTGTACGCGTGAGGCGTTTTTAAAGAAATCCTTACAAGAGAAATGTGCATTACAGTGTACACTGGATCTGACGAGGATAAGGCTACTACCTCGAACACTTATTCCCAGGATGATGTTGCTCATTTATTGTCTCAAGCTGTCGTTTAATAGTGCGGGCTCAACTCAACAGCGAATTCTTCCAGTAAAAATACGTTTTGGCAGCCGATAAGGGTGGCACGCGGTTGCCTTCTTTACCACTTTTCGTCGTAGCAGAACGCGGCTCCAATGTTTAGCGCGTATGCGCAAGCGACCCGAACGGGGGCCGTGCGCGGAATTTGCATTCTTCATCCACAGCAGCCGTTTTCGCGCGCGGGCAGAGGTGAAGCTCGCGGAGAATGCGGCCGCCGAGAGCAGCGCTGATTTATCCCGCGCCGGGGTTGCGGCACTGAGGCCCGGCATCGATTCCCGCGGCAGCTCGCACCGCTCAGCCTGTTGTCGGGCGCGCGATACCGTTGCCGCGCCGACATCTCCGCCGTACGTGACACGAGCGCGCGTAATTAAAGCTTGACGCGGGAAGAATTTTCTCATTTTAAACTTCACACTCAGCGCCACCGCGCGCCCCGTCAGGCAAGGCAGACGCGTCAATAAGAAAATCATTCTCCGCGTGATGGGACACATATTATAGCGGCATTCCAAGACAAAGCCCCCGCCCCCCGTCTATGGTCTCCCTGAGTGGTGCGCTCCGATCGAAGAAACATTGATGGTCGTTAAATTACTGTCGATCGAGGATCGATCACAGCTCGGCCGGTCGACTACCGGCCGAGCAGCATACCGCACGCGGCGCCCTCCCTGGTGTCGCAACACGGCGGGGCCGGGGAGGCGGGAGCCGAAAGAGAGCATTACTCTTCACTGCCGACGCAACATCTGGCGTGCCGGCGCCCATTCTTCCGCGCGGACCCCCGCAACCACGCCCGCAGCCCCACTCCGTGGCAGAAGAGAGAAGAAGAAATTTACGGTGCATCACAGTGAAGCTCGTGGCTTTCCTCGGCGCGGCACACTCTTCCGTCGGCCGATTCCGGTAATACTGTCTTCGAGCGCAGAGTATAGCAATCGATACGGAACAATCGCCGTAACTGCTGTGCACCTTCGGGCGGTTACAACGTCTGCACAGCTGCTTGATCTCGAGGCGGAGGGTTCAAATGCAGCCGCAGTGGCCTCATTTCAGGGAAGAAAAGCAAAAGCACCGAACTTATTATAGCTATCCTTCATAGAGTGTCCTAAGATTTCCTGTATGTTTCGCTCCGTTCACCAGAAAATCCGGTGTCAGCGTTGTTGGTGCCAATGTTGTGGCGAGAAATGACGGGCATGGCTCTGGCAGGTGGTCCCCAGAAGCAGGTGACCTAGGAAGCAGGTGCTCCACCTAGGTCACGTGACATTTCGGCGTCATCACAACCTGCCCAACGGATAGTGAGCGAACTGTCCATCGTGGCAGGCGGCAGTTAAATTAATAATTGGCCGCTGGGGGAAAAATTCGCAGTAGTTTAGCTCTGGCTAAACCTGGAGTGACGCGATAGCTACAGTTGGCCGGGTGGAACTTGGTCACATGACCAACCACGTAACGAACCACGTGATCAGCCACGGCGCCGCGCCGCCGGCAGCTGCTCCACACCACGTGACCAACCACGTGACTGCGCCGCCACGCTGAGGCTCGAAATGCTACCGTAATGTAGCTATCGCTACAAAAAAAAAAAAAAACCTGGACCGCACAAGGCACACCGCTGGGAGCACCTTCCGTCGCAGGGCAGTGGCGCGGCGTGCTGTTTTACATATACACATTGTAGACGTTACGGTAGCCGCTCGCTTTTTTTTTTCGCATCACTGTTTAAAGAAAGGTTCAGCATACCTGGCTCAGTTATGACGAATCAGGCACCACTAAATCACGCACAAAAGAAAGGTCTCTTGGACGCGAAGAACATGTGAACAAAGACTGGAAAAAGGTGTTGAAAGCATTAGCTCTATCGTGTGCATTACTCGTAACGGATGCAGCGATTTATCTGTGTTATTGGGTTTTGACGTTTGGCTAGACAGTGCCAGAATTTTTGCGGCTGGTTATGGATGAAATTTTTTTCAGTGTTCGAAAAATTTATCTTTCGCTTATTAGCTCTAGTTTGAATGGTCTAGACAGGTGAGCGATGAAAAACAAATTCCTTTATTTTTTTCTGCCCTTCCTTTGCAAATTTGTTTTCAAGGGGATGATACTGTGGGTGATTTTGTTTTATTTCATTTATTTACTTTCTGGACCGATCAGCGTTTCAGAGGTGAATAGGTTTAGTTTATGGAGGTTTAACGTCCCAAAGCGACTCAGGCTATGAGGGACGCCGTAGTGAAGGTCTCCGGAAATTTCGACCACCTGGGGTTCTTTAACGTGCACTGACATCGCACAGTACACAGGCCTCTAGCATTTCGGCTCCAGCGAAATGCGACTGCCGCGGCCGGGATCGAACCCGCGTCTTTCGGGCCAGCAGCCGAGCGCCGTAACCAATCAGCCACCGCGGCGGCTCAGAGGTGAATAAGCTAAAAACAAAGCACACATGTATACCGAGCAGATTAAGGAAGATGATCAGATACAGCACACTTGAAGGCGTCGGGTGCGGTGGTGGACACTACGGAGGCGGAAAGGTAGTTCCAGTCCGTGCTAGTCTTTGGGACAAAAAGACTCGCAATAAAGATCTATTTTGTAGCTTGGCCTTGAATCGGTGGTCTATGGGGGATGTCAGGTAAGTAGGGGTGATAAAAAGTGATTGTTTAGCCTTTGATTGGTGAAATAAATTTTGCCAAAAAGACAAACGAAAAACGTGACGGCGCAGAGAAGCCTCAGAAATATTTAATACTTTATTCATGAGTGTTACACTGGCTAAATGAGAATAATTGGAAAGAATTAATGAATGGAGCAAGGTGATCTTGGATTAATTCGAGGGTTGGTATAAGATATTGTATCCAGGGCGCTTTTTGTTGTTGTACATAAGGAAGGATTAAAGTATTCCTCAGAGTGTTTAATCACCCTTAAATGTTGCCAACAAACTGTTGACATCATTTGAAGGAAATACTGAAAAATGCTCTAAAACAGCGTCTAAATTTCCTACAGTGCTGACGTCATCCACTGAAATCTTTCATTTCAACGCGCGGAAGGTTCTTGTACGTCTGTGGCGTTACTTCGCGGAAAGTCAGTAAAATCGTGCTATGATCCAAGATGCCATCTTCGACGCTAATTTCTGTTTTGAGACCGTTCCAGACAAATGCAAGGTCCACCACTGACGCGACATCCCCCTTCTGTCGTGTTGGGTGCTGAGCTGAAATAATCAAAAACAAGACATTAGGTTGATCAACAGATCACAGCTTTCCTTTTCCACATTCCCAATCGTAGGGCTAGACCGCGTCTATTCCCGCAGGATTAGAACTGCCGGTTAATTAACTAATTATTTTTACCCTCAGGGCCTGTACAGGCATTTTAGAGGAGAGAGGGCAGAAAAATTTACAGAAAACATTTTTAGAAAAAAAGAACGGGTACATAAAATATTAATCCTGTATATACAATGTTACTAAGGCAATAAATACATTAGTGCAGAACAAAACGGTCAGAGTTTATACAACGCTAGGTAAAGCTTTACGAAAGAGATTTATGTCAGTAATAGATACCATTTCATTGGGAAGATTGTTCCATTCTTTAGAAGTACGGGGAACAAATGAGCGTAAGAAAGAAACTGTTTTGAATAAGGGGATGGCAACTTTGTGGGGATGGTCATTGCGACGCGATGTGTAATAGGGTCTATGAAAGAAATTATTGCGTAGGCTGGAATAATAATATAACTTGTGAAATAGGCTTAGCCGACAAACCTTTCATCGCGAAGCCAGACTAAAGGCCCAGATTAGCTTTCATTTCCGTCATACTTGCTTCTCGGTTATAGTTCGAAAGAATAAAACGAGCGGAGTTATTTTGAACACGTTGAAGTGAAGTAATTAAGCAGTCATGGCTAGGATCCCGAACTGCTGTTGAATGCCAGTTAGTTTTTACATCTACTTTAATTGGTGTGCAGAAAATCATGCAAATCATGCTGTCGTGTTACATGGTTGAACAGCGCGGGAAGACACAAGAACAACACACATCCTTCGTTTTGTCGTGTCCTTCCGCAATTTTTAAACCATGAATCAGTACAAACTTGCCCAAAGTCAGGACAGCTAGAACACCTGTACACACCACCTATCGGAACCGACGTACTGCATACGTCAAAGGGGCTCTGAAACTCCTCCTGAGGAGAGTACATAAACTCGTTCAATCACTACGTTCTCTTGTCATGAACACCTGAGCCAAATAATACACTTTTATACGCGCAGCATAGAATCCACAATCACGCGTGAAAGTTCGCGAGTCCTCTCCGGCGACTCTTTCATGCTGATGCCCTCATTCATCGCACGCTGCTGCGTAATTATGTTAAGAGACTGCTATTGGTTAGATTCTTTCAGGCGCAACGCAGCTACCATGGCCGCGGCCAGTTAGCAGCGTCGCTTCGGCGGGACCGGCAGAGGAGCGCCGGCCTTTGAGCGTACAAAAAGTGCCTATAGGAGAGGGAAAGGCACGTAGGCACTGAAATTCAAATTTTGACTACCCTTTCTTTCTATCGCTCACCTCTTTTTTCCCCTCTTACTGCCCTCTCCGTGTCCTTTCACTCACGCTAGCCGCAGCTCAGGTGCTTCAGGTTTCGATGGAAGATGCCGCGGCTAACAATATTTTTTCCTCTCATAATAATGATTTATTTCCATCACCATACAGTGTTGGAGGGGAAGGGAATAAGAGCGGTTATCGCTTGACAACGTCCCCACCCCCTGTACAGCAAGTGGGCAGTGGCATGCGACGGCACTTCTTTGAACAGACAAATACACAATCACCAGTGTGTGTAGAGAATAAATACGGGTTGAAGCAAAAAGAATAAAAGCAACAAAAACAAACAAAAAACGCTGTTATAAAGATTATAACAAAAGCAACCAATACATGAAAAAAAATGTTTAAATTATAAATACTAGGCAAATGTGTCTTCAGAAATAAAGTAGTCGAGTCGTTACTTTATTAATAAAGGGCCAAAACGCATTTAAAAAAAATGCTTGCTGCAGGATATTCGTGAAGTGCCGTACTATAACATCCCGTGAATACCGCACCATGTGGGTTCGGAGTCGCGTTCTGACGGAACCACGGTCAAGACGACGCCCGCTCCCACCACCACCAGGACAGGACTGGCGACGAGTTAAGGGAGTTGGGTGATGGGAGGAAGATTACGAGTGGGTTTATTTACATTTTTATAAGCGTAAGAGAAAAACAGGCGATTCCTTCAACTGCACTCGTGGTCGAGTTTTATAGCGTTCTTCTTCCCTAAATTCCCTGGGTTGAGGACGCCTTCGCCGGGGTGGGAGTGGCCTCAAACTTTCACTTGCTCGCACAAACTCATACCGCCGCACTTATGGACACGCCCCCGTCACGTGTTGAGTCCGAGGGCGAGCAGGATGCCGTCGAGGTAACGTCGACAGCGTTTCTCTGGCCATGGCCGAAGGTTCCCACGCGCTGCCGACACCTGTTTTTCGTTAGATGCCAACCGACGCGCAAGGCCGGAACGCAAGTTCGGGAAGAGAGGCCGAAAGCGGTCCATTGTACTTAGAGATGCTTGCGATGGTTGGGGGCGATGACCGCCAGTTCGCCACGGTGCTCACAACGCCAGAGCCATCGTAAACAAGGTCCTTTTCTCCTCCGACATGGTAACGGCAATTGGGGAAGATAATGGCCGCTTGCTCGCTGCAGCGGCGTCGGAGACTTCGGAAGGGTGTCCGGTTGTGCTCAAACTTCAGATCTCCGCTTTTTCGGGTCCCACACTCCGACCGCGCAAAGCTCGGTAATTGGAACCAGCTCACACGTGGGCCCTCTCCGTGTAGTCCTTGACTGCAGGCCTGAGAACGATCACCATCGAGTTGCTCGGAGCCAACCAGCAGAAACATAGGTGTTAGCTGCCAACAGGCGAGACTTGCTGTCGCCGTTGCTAATAACTAAACTTGCTGTCGCCATCTTTAACAGGGTGCACCAGGCACCTTCGTGGCCAGCTGTGCATAAGCGTTTTTGAAATGAAACGTTGTTCTTGATTATTAGGGTTACGCCTCCACTGCAACCATCACGAGGCCATCATCAAAGGCCACAAGACGCTACAACTATTTCAGAATCATGGTCCTCGGGGTGCAGCCGTGTTTTCGTAATGACCATGATATCAGGAGAGTGTAGAGATATAACTCGGGTAGCACCCCATCGCTGCCCCCAGTTGATATGACTCGGGTAGCCCCCACCGCTGCCACCAGCTGATATGACTTGCCAAGCTAGTAGCGTGTTTCACCAGGCATCGGGTACAGGAACACCGCCGCTCAGTGCCGATGGAGGAAGGAACGTGGGCCGGAGACGGGGAGTAGGAGAAGCAAGAGGAAAAAAAAAGACTGTGCAAGAACAAAGAAATTACAAACTGAGAAGATGTATCAGGAAATCGCTGCTCGACGAACGTGTCGACCGCTTTAAATATCCTCTCCCGTCGTCTCCCCGCCTTTAGCGTCCAATCACAGGGACTTGGTCTTTGGGTGGAGTCAACGACCTCATGGGCTGACTTCTCCAGCTAGCCGAAGCCTTGACGGCGCTCCTCTTTCCATCTTCTTCCTCGCGAGGTCACAGGGATAATTGTCCCGAAAGTATCCTTTCCACAGGCGAGCTCGTCGCCGACAAGTGGGCGCCGGTAACCAAACGCAGCTGGGTTTTAGTTAATCAAGCGAAGCGCGGATGATTTACAGCCCTCGTCCCCATGCGTGTAGTGGTCCATTGTCGCTGGGTCGTTGCTATAGCCTCAGAGGATGCGCGTGGGTCGGCCAGACTGAACGTCGCCGCATTCCTGGTCGCCTGAGAGCGCGCATTGCGAGAAGCGCCAAAGTAGCAGGACATAAGTGGCATACTTGAAGACTGCTGTGGCGGAAACAAACATGAGGGAGGGGTAGAGACACAGCAGTAGTAGCAAGATTTCTTCAAATTTTCCCTTTTATTTACATTGCTGCGTGCATTAGGGGATAATAAGGAAAGGGAGCCAGTACTTCGCTGTAATTTTGCAGTGTTGCGTAGATATTACCTTCTTCATGTATGCGTTTAAGAACTCTTTTATTTGGTAATGGTAACAGTAGTAGCAGCAGTAGTAGTAGTAGTAGTAGTAGTAGTAGTACAAGCAGTAGTAGTAGAATAACTGACGTGTACAGGCAGGAGATGAACAGTATCAAAGGGGGGGGGGGGGTTGAAACAAAAGCTAATGGCGAAGACCGCAGGTATCTGTCCTAGGTACCCTTCATGTAAGTACCTATCTGCGGTAACAACAAAAATAGCAGTCCACAACACCATTTATGTTTTATATATAGGTAGTAACCGTATCGTCACCCAACGTCCGCGCAGTGTTATGCTGCAGAATCGGTTCGCCTGTCTCCGTCCCGGAAACCCTACAAGTCCAAACACCAGTTGGTAAACCTCCAGGAAAGGACATCGACTGTGTAAGCATATCCATGGCCTTACGCCCTCTCGTTATCCCTGTAAAACACGCACAAGTGCACGACACTACACAGAGAAACTGGCATCAGTATAAGTGAATTTTTCTCCCACAAAGGGCAGGATACAGCTTTTCAATGTTTCCTTTAGCGCACGTGCTTCCTCGACTGTTCGACGCAAGCCCACTGAGCTGTCTCGGTGAAACCCGCCCATCGCACAGTCCAGTGGTAATAGGGATCTGCCCAAAAGGACAAATTTGAAAATGTGCACAGTGAGAAGTAATAGCCCTTCTTCCTGTCACAGCGTAAAATTTAAGGCCCGGAGCATTCATACACACAATTCCTCTCGGCCTAAGATTGGAAGGCCGCGGGAGAGACCATGTTTGCTCGAAGACAGCCTGTAGATATCCTGCCCGAGGGGGCGTTTGTGGGGCACAGGCATGGTTGTGAAACCACATGGGTACGGCCGTAAAAGGACTGCCAAGCATATTCGAGTGCGGACATAAGTAAACGGAGAACGCTATTCCCTTCTAACTGCGATCCCACATTTCCTATTGTAAATGAAGAAACATTGTTTGTCTATGAGAAAGCGCACCAACGTATCCACTACCGACATGCACATACTATTGTTGGAAATTTCAATTAGGCAGCGAGGGAAAAATATTCGAATACAACTGCGCGCTGCGTTCACTTTTATCCGCACCTGTACATGATGGTTTGGTTTATGGGGGTTTAACGTTCCAAAGCGACTCAGGCTATGAGGGACGCCGTAGAGAAGGGCGCCGGAAATTTCGACCACTTGGGGTTCTTTAACGTGCGCTGACATCGCACAGTACATGGGCCTCTAGAATTTCGCCTCCATCGAAATTCGACCGCCGCGGCCGGGATCGAACCCGCGTGTTTCGGGCCAGCAGCCGAGCGCCGTAACCACTCAGCCACCGCTGCGGCGGCGCACCTGTACATGAGAGAGGAAGTGTAGATACATTACACTCACGCTTTAGACCATTTCTCTCCGCCCTTACCCCCTTCTGTGGTGATGTCTATGTATTATCGGGGACAAAAGGTAACTGATTCCCCCTCCCCCTTTCTCGTCAGCTGGCGCCCGCATGCACCGCGGCACGGTTCCTAACATGAAGAGGGGGGGGGGGGGGGCAGTTACCTTTTGTCCCCAATAATACAGACTGGATTAGCGAAGTCAGAGCCGTTCGTATACCGCACCCCCGAACGTGCATGCTGCAGCCCGAAACACGCGTGTTCGCTCAGACCGCGAGCATAGCACGGAAGATGGTCGCGACGAGCCTTTCGCGCCACGGTCAATATCCATTTTCCAACCACATTGGGAAGCGAAATAGCAAAACAAAGGAGTAAGAACGGAAGGACGTGAAGAGGGAACTGGATCCCAAAAAAAGTGTGCGCGTCCTCCCGCTCGGGCTAATTTATCTAATCCTAATTACGAACGCTCCAAAATAATTAATTATTTGAGCTTAATGATGACGCTGTTCATTAAGGGAGAAAGACGCTTCCATTTTCGCCCCGGCGACGGTAAAGCACACAAATGGGGCGCAAAGTTAAGCGGACTCCCGGAGCGCGCTGCGATTAGCCGGCGACGGCGGACGACGAGGGAGGCGGGGAGCATATATAGTGGCTGTGCCGAGCCGAGCTGCCAATCGCCGCCCTCTACTCTCCGGTTGGCCAGCCGAGCCAAGAGGAACAACGGCCGGCCGAGCACTGCTTCGGGTTCGATTGCCGCTGATCGAAGCGTCGTCATTGTGTTCGGCAGAGAGGGTTCGGCTCTCGCTTAAGCGACGGGATCGATTTCTCGCAGTGCAGAGCAGGCTTCCTTCGGTGGTAGGTATAGCTGCTCACTCCCTTCCGCCTAACCCGGCACCTTATATTCCTTCTCTCCAAGGGAAAAAAAAAACTGACCAGACCCGGCAGGGCTCACTTAAGAGGAGCTTAATGATTTGTGCGGACGCGTGAACTATTAGAAGAAAGAACAAAAACAAAAAGCAGTAGACGGCCTGATGCTTCGGCGCGCCGTTTCGGATTTGTTTTTTTTCTGTCTGGCTGTTCCTGCGATGAGATGAAACGAAGGATGATGTGCTCACCGGGGTTTTTGCAGGAAAAGGCGGGGAACCGTCCAGGAACGCTTTTAACATTGCGCGCACACCCAAAGGAAAGAGAGAAGAAAAAAAGCGGCAAAAGCCGGGTGCTCGCTACTTTCTTAATCCCACGACTACGAGACGAGTTCGCGGGAACCCCGAGGATATAACGGCGATGGTAAAGAAAAGTTGGCAGCGAACGGGAAGATGACATTTCGCAGATTACGCGTTTTCGGCAGCACGTCCGGCGCAGTATTAAAAACTACACTGAGCTGAAAATACGTGGTGATCATAAATTACAGCCAGCGAGGCGGCAATATTTTAAACATCTGCGTGGACACAAAAATAAAACGCAGCCGAAAAATGTCGATCTGCCGAAGAAAGGGAAGGAACGAGGAGCATGTGCGCGGGTTCTTATGGCAATAATTATTTCTAGCAGGGGGATTTGCGGGCTATAAACATATGACCCTCTTGGACTGCGGCAAATAATTAGATCTTGTAGCTGGCCCAAAAACCTGCGAACGGAGCATTAATCTTCAGTTGAGCCCTGATCAGGCAGCGTTTCGTGCCTGCCTCTCGCTGGTGCTGCGGTCAAGTTGGGCCTCTGCGGGGTTCAGGCTGCGCCGTCTTTAATCGAACATCCGTTGCCCTATCGTCCTTTGACGGCGCCGTGCTACCGCCCACTGTTCTGCGATGCCGCTATAAATTTCAGAATGATTATTTCGTCGTGCCGCGGCGAGCGTGCGCTAATAAGGGAAAAAGACGCTTCAAGCATTACACCGGATCCGGAAGTAAGGAAGCGCACTACAACACTGGATGCTGCGTCAGAAATGTGATGGTGACGCGCCTCCCACGCTGCGTTGACCGGATTGGTCATGCTTAAGACGAACTTCCTATGTCACCGTGTTGTCTTCCTCTCGAATTGAACTGAAATTGCCATGAAAATATGAAAACAGAGAAGTTCAGCGCATTGCTTTCTAAGGGAAACAAATAAGAGGAGCCTAATTCACGACGATTAGTTTAAGCAAAGGTCAGACCAGGGCGGGAGGGGCTGAGGAGGCCCATCCTCCCTTTGAAATCAAGCTTACTCTACCACCCCCCAGTCCTCCTGGAAAGTGTTCTCGTTGGACGTGCAGCAACCACCACTCCGCCCCTAGGTATACAAAAAGAAAATACCTACTAAAATTCTCGCTATGTGCCCGGCTAAGACCGTAGCTGTTTCATTTTTTTTTTTCTCGATGGATCATGAAACTCCTGCGTAACGCTATGGGAGAGCTTTGCATGCCGCCTGAATTGACCCCGCCACGGCGCCGTGTCGAATGAAGAGCACAGCATTCTGTAAGCACAGAGGTGAACGCTGTTCCATACACTCACAGCCTCAGAGGTCATCATTTTCTTGCAATCTTGTACAACACGACAAAATCACTACAAAAGCACAGAATTTGTCTCTAAATTACATTCACTGGGAAAATATTAATATAGCACTCTTTTGCCTAAGTGCGTTCCACGCTGTGCTTAGCCTAATGAAACCGACCCGTTCTTTGTGACACCATAAACGCGCCAGTCTCCGTGTGCAAGGGTTCTTCCATTACAGAACGGCAGCATGCCACCCTTCATTCGCTACTGCGCCTTTCGTAGCCTTTCGAAGCTATAGTTGTGATTCCGTGTGAAACTGTGATGAGCAAGGGTATCAAATGACCCTGCTAAAACTTTCCATCTGTCTGAGGACGGCTACCACCATTGCTGACACGTCTTCTGCCTTCATGCAGTGGTTTAAAAGTGT
Source organism: Amblyomma americanum (assembly GCF_052857255.1). Classification (NCBI taxonomy): domain Eukaryota; kingdom Metazoa; phylum Arthropoda; class Arachnida; order Ixodida; family Ixodidae; genus Amblyomma; species Amblyomma americanum. Next base: position 79,377,193 of record NC_135497.1, on the reverse strand, counting down.
CGAGTTCTTCGAACGGCATAACTGTATTCGTTTACTTACGAAGCGCAAGTCGTAAGTGGCAGCTTAGAATATCTAAGGCCTTTTTTTGTTTTCTTCTAAATAACAGCTAGAAACCAGAGACATTATTTTGGCATCTTAGGTTGATAAGGTTAAGTGCTCATCACCATATTATTCCACAGTACAGTGTTCATGATCACAAAATTTCACAAGTGTATACGCATTATAAAACCTCTACATATATCCTCTCACAGCGCTCTGAAGCGAGAAATAGAAGAACCGTGCAGCAAATTGTATTTGTATGTGAACAAGCACAGAAGCAGAAGCACAGTGTCGCGTTTTCATGATGCTCTCTTCTTTCAGCGTCTGCACTCCCGTTAGACAAAAGCATTTCGTTACCGTACTCCGAATAACCACCTGCATGTCATCCTGAAATTTCTGACGTTCCGGAGCTGCTGACCAGGGTTTTCGTGCGGACAAATTGGGATCAGTCACTGAGAACGACACGGTTTTCAGAAAAGCTTCCTTCGCGCAATTTTCTCAAATGGCGTGCAATTCGCGACACATTAGCCCGGCGAATAAGTGGAGCTCTCACGCAAGTGATATTCGGCTTAACCCTTGAATTTCCAAACTGTGGAGGAATCAAAGGAAAAAAAATCATTACCTTCACACTGCCGCTGCGGTGGCTCAGTGGTCGTGGCGCTCGGCTGCTGACCCGAGACATGGGTTCGATCCGAGCTGCGGAGGTCGAATTTCGATGAAGGCGAAATTCTAGAGGCCCGTGTGCTGTGCGATGTCAGTGCACGTCAAAAAACCTCAGGTGGTCGAAATTTCTGGAGCCCTTCACTACGGCGTCCCTCATAGGCTGAGTCGCTTTGGGACCTTAAACCCCCGGAAAACCACAAACCAAAATTACCTTCATATTATGCATACTTATGTACTCACATTGCAAAAACCACATTAAATTTCTGTAGCACCCCTAAAATTTGAGAAATCAGTTTGTCGCGAATTAGCAACAATTATCATTTCGTGTATTTTGTACAGCTAGTACGAGTTGTGTGCAAGACAAAATAGAAGGACTCGAAACAATTGCAAGGGCCAGAGACAGTGAACAACTTTTTATGCTACAAATTCCTTCCTATATTCTCCACAAATTTTTTCAGGAAATGAGAGACAAGAAATTCTTGGACGCTGGCTGGAAGTCGCACATTCGAGTCCACTATTTCTTCCCAGAGCTTGCACACAGTGACGCCAAACAGTTTGATCGGGAAGCGTTGGCTACTGAGAACATGCTTAGACCAAAATTAGTATACAGGGTGTACATGTAGTAATGAGAGCACACGGTGCGCAAACGGTATGTCGCGAATGTGGGCATGAAATCAGAATAAATTCGATAAAAGGCGCGTTCAGAGATTTTCATCCCGTTATGAACAGGTCGCTTCTTCTTAAAGAATCTAAAACAGTGGCAAACGTTGGAACTGATATTTTGTCAAATGATTTCATGCAATGCTCCACGCTTTTGCAAGCCCTAATATCCATGTAGTGCACTTTTATAAGCCAAACTGCGTCCGCAGCCTTCGTGGTAGCAAGTGTAAGCCCGCGCTGACATCAGACGCACTTCGGTCCTGGTCCACACTCTCTTGCATGTCATTGTGGCGCGGTTTTTGCCGCGCCTGCCCACAGACTGGTGTTTGTGATTCGTCGCTCGATACGCGCGCTGGCTCCCCGCTTCGGCTCCGCTCGGTCTGAGCGTTATCGGTGTATCTGTCCTGGCTGTCTCGCAAAATTTTGCTCGCGAATTACTCCGGAAGTTCAGCGCGGAATTAAATCGCGAAAAAATCAGCTGAAAAAAGTGCAATCAAAACTCGTTTTCAGTGTAATTTTCCCTGCGGCACTTACTCGAACTCTTCATTCATAATGCAAGAAAATATTAACAATAATAATAATAATAATAATAATAATAATAATAATAATAATAAAAAGAGAGAGGGTGTTTACGTTCGCTTTCGTCTTTTCACTTTTCTACGAAGTCAGAAAGCCAGAAAAGCAAGTGCCTTGAAACCTTTTTATTCCCAGAGTCCTCATAATTCTACGAGGAATTAGATTAGCAAAGTAGGTGGAAATGGCAATGTCCCCTTCTCTTCATGCGCGTATGTTTCTCTGCGTGTGATCACGCAATAAACGCCTATATGCATTTGATATCCACCGGACCGCCACCGGTGTCGTGCGTGTTTTCCTTTCGTCTGTCGCTCCTCTTCACTGCTACGAAGAGAAGCTGATCAGCGGAGAGGGACAGTGCACTCACCAAGCAAAAGAGGAATGCCTCCGCCTAGCGGCCCGGGTTCGCAAACGTGTTCCCCGCTTGAGAGCAGAGAGCAACAATACGAGGCTGGTCAGCGGTACATACAGTAAGGGCTGCCTCGACGTTGCTTTCCGATCGGCCCCGTTCCTTGAGACCGCCGGGCTCGCGGAATAGTTTGTGGCAGTGCCGCCCGCTTTCCCTCTTTCCCGTGCACCACATTCTCCCTTTCCTCTTTGCATTCCTCTTTCCCCTGCCTCCATTGGAGAGCAACCAACCGTACCGTCTTCTGGATAACTTAGCTCCACCTATTTTTCCCTCCGCCTTCTATCGAAGGCAAAGGTGAATCTAGTACAGCGCAGGAAACGGGTGCGCACATACAAGCACTGCAATCCGATGGGCCCCTGGAGTTCTTACGCTGTACTTCGTTTTCTACACACGCCCTGAGCAACAGCCAGTAAATGCAGCAGCGCCTTTTACACAAGTCACAGGCAGGCATGCGGGGGTATAATCACAGTTTGCATTTAACGAAACGCACAAAAAAAATGCACTCCTATAAATATTCCATAAGAGTCGGAGCACTCCCTGCCCTTGGAAGCAGCAAATCTGTTTCTTGGCGAGGGATAGTTGTTGTCAAGGGCTTGTAAGCAGGGCTTGAAGTGCTGGACTGGAGAATGCTACGCAGGAAGTCTTGCAAACAGCAGTAACGAAGGCTTCTTTTCATGACGCCTCAAACGGAAGTAAAAGTAGCTATAAATTCTGTTTGATCCTTCTTTCAGGCTCGATGCGCTACATTCAGAAAGCAGCGCAATCAACGGGACGCGAAAAAATAAAAACACCTATAGAGACGTGAGGACAACTCCATCCAAATTTTAGTTTCAGCGGGATTCGATTGATTGCCTTTTTATATGGCTCTGGGGGTGTTCGTTCGACACCGAAAGACGTATTCAAGAAGAAATTTGAGTTTGAAAGGGGAATACGTTTTCCCACCTCTCCATTTAACATCGTGACGTTAATGATGACGTCGAGAGTATTATGAATGCCGTGATATTTGTCTGGAGGTGGATGGCGGTGGGGTCTATACCTCAGAGATCCGCGTGCCCAAAATATTGCTTGTTCGCTAGTTGTGACAAATGTGCTTTTTTGACCTTTTCTGGCTTAAATGAGCCCAGCTTTCAGTGAAAGCAGCCATCCATCATTAGGACGCGGTATTCTATCATACGGCCAACTTGAGTTCGTCCTCAGCTTTGTTTAGGGCATACGGACGCTGTATTTTTAACGCGACAGAGTTTCTGTTCGGAGGAAAACTCGGCGTCTACGTGACTGGACAATCTTGATTGGTTGAGAGGGAAGTGGCGCAGAAATGCAGTTTCGCTGAAACGTAAAAGAAAGGATATTACTTTATTAAAGTCACTAATAAAGCATCTCTAATTAATATTGACGATTATGTGTAATAAAGCAGCAGGTGGTGCCAACAAGCGTGTCGCTGTCCGCGGAAGGGTGCGCCACGGGGACAACCAAGCGAGGGACCCTTTAATGCTATCGCGTCATTCTTTTACCGTGAATTTATAATTGTACCCCAAGTTTTTTGTGTTTTTCGGACAACAAACTATAGTCCAAACCAAAATTTCGTTCGGCCAATTACGATCTTTTTGTTTTATCGGAGCCTGGACGAAATGAATGCACCCCACAGACGCTTTCGGGGGAATTGAAAAAGGCGCGCTCCCAGCATCGCGGCCGCTGCCACGCTGCTGCACGGCATGCGCTCGTAGCAGTGTCGTCGGGTGCACTACACCAGTGTAATGCTTTCTTCCGCCGCGTATCCTCGACACGATAAAGACAGAATTCAATAAACAAGACTTAAACCTGGTGACCCGAAAAGAGGTCTACAAGCAGTCCGCCGCCCTTTGTTATTTGCATACGCATTTAGTGCGCGAACATTTGCCTTTTTATTTGTTTATCTTCTTCTTTTTGTGATATGCGAAAGGAAGTCGCTGCCATCTCCGCTCACCGAAGCTCTGTCATGGTAGCATAAGCGCAGGGGCTGCAAATTGCGGTTTCTGCGAACCTAAACAGGACTCTGCAATGCAGATCTACTTTGAGACGGCAAGGGCTCATATTTTGCAGCTTTTTTCAAAGCACATATTTTCAGGCCATTCTTCTTCTTATTTCCTCAGTAGTTTTGTCCGTGAATAGAGGTAGGCGGCTTCACGTATATAATTTCCCCTCAACTCTAATTTACCATAATCACTAGAAGTTTGGTAACGCGTTCAATCATCAGGCCAATATTAGTCTGGTGCAAGCTAAAAATACCAACGATTCTCAGTGTAGTGCGTCAAAAACATTACTTTAAGCACCAGGGTGAAGTATGCCACTCAGTGCGCGCAGCAGGAAATTGGCCCGTGGCTCTTTTCGCTACGACAGAAAACCGTGTGAATCATGGCCGTTTATTTCCGTTTTTATTTTTAATATCTCGCGTGCTTGCCTGTGCAGTCTCCAAACGACTAATTAGTACTTAATCAAGGCATGTAATGAACTGTACCGTGCTGCAAGACAACCTGATTTCGTTTTTTTTTCATTTTTCGCTAATAAAAGAGCCGGCTAGAAAAAATGGCAAGAAAAAGTAAAAAGAGAAGCGGAATTAAAGTAAAGTATCTGCTCTTTCCGGATGGGCAGTGCTGGATCGTCGGTTAACAGCAAGACTCGCTTTGGCTGTGCCAAAAACCTTTCCCCCTAAAGTTTGACTCGAGCGCCTCTCCTTACCTCAACAATTTTCTCTGTGCGAGCAATGAGTTCACCGGCTCACAGGTTGTTTTTCGGTTATTTTCTTCAAAATTACCTCTGGCACAGTTTCCATTTCGTGATTTTTGCTCCTTATGATTTCGTCACACTGTCTTGCAGGCTTTCAGCGGGCTTTGTGTGTAGTGCCAAGAGGAGACGACGGGTGGCGTCGACTATCCCAAATATTTCTTGCCCCCCCCCCCCCCCCCAATTTTCCGAGAGCATCCTTCAGACCCTGGCGAGGAGAGGGCGTTAATACTGTAGCCCGTATTAGGCTCCTCGGTGGCAAGCGAGTGTGCTACTGAGCTGTCGTCGCTGCATTTTGTTCACTGTATTATCTCTGTAAACAATGCCACAGAGGCATCGTGCCCAGCCGAAATTTCACTCGACCCTTAAATGACCCTCCGGGCCACCTCACTACGATTATCCTGATGCCGTCCCTGTGTGTAAGCTCATCGGGCATGGCTTCATCCTACGTCTTGATAATGGCTTTTTTTCTCCTAAGCGGCGATTGCCTAGGGAAGTCTGGAGCCCCCATCATCGTTTCGCAGGCTCAGCCACTGCCATCCGCCCCTGGACACAGAGTGCTCCCGACGTTGGAACGGCATTATCTCCTGTGGCCCTTTCTTTCAGCTATCCCGAGAGAGGCGATCGCATTTCAACGGAGGAAGCGAAATGCAAAAGCATTTGTGTGCTCAGATTTTGGTGCACGTTAAAAGACCCCAGGTGTTCGAAATTAACTCGCAGCCTTCATGTAAAAAGTTCGTGGATTATATTATTTTTTCAACTTCCATGTGAATGTGGCAGACATGACGGCGCGTGTGATCAGCACAGATAAAAGGACGATATCAACTCGCTAATTCCGGGCTCTAGAGCATATTCGGTCCCTGGCACGCCATTCACCCTTCACTGCCTAGTGTCCCGAATTTGCGACATACGGTTTGCGCGCCGTCTTAAGGCTGGCTCACATGCAAACGACTGAGCGAACTGAGCGGCTTCGCGGCGCTTCGCGGCGAAAATTTTTCAACTTGCTGGAACCTCGCCGCTCGAGCCACTCGAGCGCCGCGGCGACTCAAGACAGGTTTTTGCGCCGCGGCGGCCGGAGTCGCTAGCGTTCTCGCTTACATGGGGTACAGGCTTTGTTCGCAACCCCAGATCATAGCTCCCCACCTAGCGGCCTGCGCGAGAAACTGCGGATTCAGTTCCAGCACAGTAAAACGCTTCAGTTTTCAATTGACAATTTTCGGAAAAGTTTCTGCGCATGCCCGATGAAGGCGCAGCTAGCGCCCTCTGTAAGCGATTTGGTTTTGGTTGGAAAACATGAGCTGGCCGTGCATTCCAGCGCTGTAGTGCGGCGACTGATGTGAGCTGTAACCGCCACGTAACTGCCGTGTAACTGCAACGCGTTTCTAACTAAACTAACCACGCGTTTTGCAGCAGCGATACTTGGACGTAATAAAAGCCGCGACAAGATACAACGCGCAAAAGACGAAGCCGTTAATGGAGCCAGCAATTCGCGCATCCAGCACGTTTCGAAACGACTGTTCCTGCTACATTTCGCGCTTGCTCCCAAGTGCGCACAGCTCGGTCGTTCTAGAAGAGTTTTGCCATCGACCCACGTGCGTATTCGGTGAAGGCCAAATTATTTATACCAGTATGGACATTCACCATAAATGCTACAATGTCAAGCTGTGCTACCTCAACAGCGGAAGCACGCGTCAGAGCGCAACCTCGCCTATATCCGCGCATTCTAACGCTCCAGCGGCCTGTCAGCACGCAAAGCAATGCTCTATCGTATCAGCACGAGCCGGGGTTGAGATGGTACAACGGGTCGTTTACTCTAATCAGTTAAGTGTGGCCTGCGGCAAAAGGTGCTGCATGAAGTTAACACAAACTCCTGCCGTATCAAGGAAGCCCGAACATAAATGTCTGTAGGCATTAGGAAAGTGTATTTCATTATGCTGTTACACTCGCCCGCACATAGGCGCACATTCATGCACACTTTCATTTGGTCATTCGGCGTTCCGGTGAGGTAGTAGACTGCAGGTTTAGCCACACATGGTCGCTTTTCAGGCTACAACTCGAAAACTCTTCGCCCCACCCCGTTTCTAAAAACGGAAATGGGGTGTTCTCCTCCTCCATCATCCTCTTTCGTTAGCAAACGCACGTTTCCGGCGAAGAAACAACGCTAAAACAAGAAAACAAGCGCGCGTGAACAGCTGAAATCTACCTTTGCACACGCGTGCTCGAGAACCCCTTTCCAACCAAAGTGCCAGCGGAGCTTCCCTGTTTGCACGGCAGGCGGCGCTCGCTTTTCCGAAAATGGCCCATTACTCGTGCGCTGTAAAATGTCATCTCTGGTCTCTACGAGTGCCTAGATGCCGTCGCGCGAAGGACAAAAAATTATCCGCCAACACTGCCTCAATGTTCAACTTGAGAGCGCCAGCTACGGGAGCTTCAAGTGTTTACATCGGTGGGCTCAGCAAACGTGGAGAAGACCAAATTCTAACATCCGCAGATATTTTCTTTCTGGAAACATCCCTGGATGGAAGGATGGATGGAAGTTAGGAGCGTCCCCTTTGAAACGGGGTGGTGGCAGATGCCACCGTGCTCGGCTTTTTGTCTTTATTTTTGTTTAATTATGTTGTAAATTGTTATTAAGATTCGCCATTTTCTTTCAATACGTTTTCCTACATGAGCGAACAGGGCTGCGTTTAGTAACTGCGTTTGACGAGGGTTCGTTGCTGCTTGTGGAGAAATGATAGAACTTGGCATTCCAAGGTCAGCGCTGCAATGGCCCGGAAGACTGATTCACTGTTAGACAGCACCGGCGTGTTTCCTCACCTTTTTTAAGTATACGCATGCGACGCAGGACACAACAAGAACGGGGCGCATTGCCCGGTGCCAAACATTTATTGGGGCTTTCCCGAAAGACCGCTGGCTGATGAGATCATCCGCGACCCGTGCCGTTTGGTTTGGTCTGGCGGCTGACTGGCAAGATGGAGACCACAGTGGAAGAGGCAGAGGTGTTTACCTTGCGTCCTCTTGCTGTTGCGGCTCGGTCTCGTCTCTCTCCCTGCCGATTTCGGCGCATTTTCCCGTCGTCATTTTCGGCCAATCAGCGTCCGCTTCTGGGGTGCTGGCGATGAGCACTTGCGACCGGTTTGGGGAAGAGGGGGGAGGCAGCGCTCCTTCCTTGGCTACTCGGTTTTGGAGAGGCAGGAAAGTGTTTGCTCCCTTCCTTCTCCACGGCACGCCTCGCCCGCTAGGGGAAAAAAAACAACAACTTGGAATTCCGTAATTCCTACAAGCAATGTGCAAACCACTTAAGTGTCTAGAAGCATACGCCGTAAATAGGTTTATACTAGAATGATACTGCGCAGTTGCCAAACTTATCACGTATCAGAAAGAAAAGGATCTCTTCTTTCTCGTACTCTGTATAGTGCGTTGTTACTTGAGGCACTTGAAGCAGCCACATATATGCAAACAACTTTCTGTCAAACCCACCTGGGATGAGAAGGCATTCCGTGGGAAAGTTTGTGCGAATATATCTCACGTATCTGCTTCGGTAGACTTCTTCAGATGCGTAAGGGCAAGTTATGCCGCCCGTCGATTGTTTCACCTGTGCAATCAAGGGTGCAGACTTCCTTGCTGTTACCGAAACTCCGTGCAATCCGGGTAGAGTAGGCGGCAGAAGAGCAATGTCCACCCGCATCTAATTTACCATAATTATGACGCCGACAGCTGCGATGGATTTTGTGCTGGACTTTATGCTGCAACGAAGAAAGCAGCCGGCTATTATGCTGCTCCCTTCATTCAGATGAAATTCAGCCTCGACACCGTGTGGAGCAAAACTTCATGCTCGCTCCATGTCCGCACTGTGAGGGACTCGTGTGAACTCGGCAGTCTTTCGTATTACTTTGCTGCCTCTTCGGGACGACGCTACTCCTTAACTGGGTTATATTAACTTGTATTCATCACGAAAACCGCGAGATGGCATGTGGAGAGAGCAGCGACATGATCGATTTCGTATAGTGAACCACTTCCAGGGGATTCAAACATTGGGAAGCGGCGGTCGTCTCACCGTTCTAGCGCGGGAAAGGGCACTCCGCCAAGAGAAGTATACTTGTGCCCGATAACCAGTGGCCTGGCAACCAGCATCCGGCCTCACTTGTGTTCAGCCGGCTTTGCGAGTTTGACCCATAGCTATCAGAAAGTTCTAGACCGGCCGCGTACAGCAACCGCGGTCTCTGTAGCCCACCATGGCGCAAGTGAAGCTGTAGTGTAAGTGTAGTGCTGTAGACACCTGCGGTGTAACAGCACTCTCGGTGTTGGCGCACTGTAATGCGGTGCCGGCGCTCTGTAATCGTCGGAACTAAGTTTAGACAGTTTGAAAGGCATAGGGAGGAGCGAGCTTATGCTTAATGAAGTTACCGTGCCTGCAGTGGCCGCCCTTTGTAAAACCTTACGTCAGAGTCTTCTTTCCCGCTTTAAGTGAAGCAGCTGTCCTGAACGACATGGTGTACGGCGTGTGAAATACGACATGTGTATAACACGAGAGCGGTCCTGACTCAAGACTAGTATTATAAATAGCCTTCTCGTGCATGGAAACTTCTATTAACTCCTTTAATTACATAGCCCGCGCACGAAGCCACAATCACGCATCTATACCTCCCCAACATTACGGTTCAAGTTAGTTTTTGGGCGCTATCACAATACAACTTAACGACACCAGCGCGTCCTCTGAAGTCTTTCAAAAGTAGCTGCCATGTTGCAATGGCCCTGCGCCCTAGCTTGGTTGCTGTGTGCATCCGTCACGGCAATGTTAGTAGAGAGCGGGCGGTTTTAATCTTGTGTCGTTCCTCATTCTTCATCATTTTTTTTTTGCCTCAGAGCTTACTTCATTCCCTTTCCAGCTCAATACACGTAATCTCCGCTCTCATGCTGGTAATCTGTAGGCAGAAGTGTAAGTTTAAGGGCCCGCGGAAAAAAGTCCGCTTGATACTGATTCGTAACATGCCGCCACAGTCCGCATGCGCGACGCGAACTGCTGCTCTTTATTTCGCATTGTTTCCTGGGCGTTTCCCGCTGCATGCGTTTTCTTTCTTTTTGCATTTGTGGACCTTGTTGTCGAGGCAGAGGGCGAGGACACCTTTTTCAGGTGCAACATTTAAGTTGCATTCCCCTTCTGCTACGCCTTTGAAAGTGTGGAAGTTTCCAAGCCTTCTCGCGACTTGAGTGACCTATAGCTGGCAACGGCGAATGTGAAGTTGAAACCGCGCGACCCCTTTTCACAGCACTTCCCACTATAGGCAGCGGCAATGGTCTCATCTTGTTCCGTACAGCTAGCCTACACATGTGTGACCTTATTTCCTGGAGTCCACGTCGCGTGCTGCGACATCGTCAGGTGCCGCTGATAGCGTGACCCCAGGCTGTCTTCAGTATTGCGTGCGCGTATTGTTACTGGCATGTAAGGTGTCCCGGCACTGAATCCAAGCCTTGCGTCATTTGCCTTAATAGCTCTGCCTTTTTTTTTCTATTGTGTCCCCTTCATAATTAACAGGGGGCCAGCTGCGTCAGTCAGCTCAATAGAGAGCATGGTCGGCTGCCCATGCATTTTTAGTTATCCCCATAAGGCAAAATGGCTGCAAGAACGCATTTCGGCCTCATCACTAAAGAATTAAGAGGACAGTTTTGAAAGCTTGGGCTTTCTTATACCATTGGGGGAGTACCCCTGGACAGTTTTCTACCAACGCAGCCTCGCTACCTCTAATATTGTGTTTCGTCTGCAGGCAAAAAAAAGTGTATAATTTTGCAGGATTTAGAGGAAGAGATATTACGCATCATATACGAAATAGTCATAGCGCTCAGGCATCGCATGGGGTTGGTAGGAATGCACTGTGCATTGTAATTCGCTGTATAGCGCAGGCATACATGACCGATCCGTGTGGCTGCAGACGCGCTTGCCCTTAAAGCTTCTGAGAACGCGAGACGCCGATGTGATCAGCGATCCTGCTTTGTCTTTGCATGCAGCATGACTTACGCGCTGCAGGAAGCTTACTTAGTATCGAGCGATTTATAGCCCGTCTTAAAGGACAGGGAGCTTACTTTTGGAAGCAGCGAATCTTTTGCGAAGTGATCCCCATCTCCATCGCTCCAAGCACAAATAACGTAGGGAGTCTGTGGGTGTAAGAACCAAAAAGAAAAGAAGACACGCTGTGTACTCCCCTATACGCTTTTATTCATTTCTCCGCAGAACTGACGCTTCCGTTTCTAGCATCTGGGCATTTGAAACCAACTTTCGTTTCCTTTCTTCTGGATCGTGCATTAAAGCGCTCCTGGCAACAGGCTGCATAGCATGGCTTGACGTGGTTCAGGAACCCGTATGCAAGGCAGCGGAGGGCTTAAATAATAAACTAAGGGAGCAGAAAAACCTAAACAACTATACCCCGTCCAGCAACGCATCGGCACCGCAAACGAGCACACTGCAACGTCAGAATAAAATAATACAATAACACCAATCTGAAAAGTAATCGTTGTACATGTAGCCTGCAGGAAAAGATACCCACATTACTAACACTGTTTGAAACAAAATGAAGATAAACGCCAGGGTTCGCTGACATATACCGGCATAGCCATAAAGCAAAAAAGTGCACGATTGACACCCAACACTCCATGGGAATGAACGCATGAGGACTTGGTATGAACACAGCGCTGTCTTGCCCGTTTGATATTGAGATCAGTCAGACATTTCTGTGTATTATTGGAAGGCAATAGGTTATTTTTCGATGCCCATAACTTGCAAAGGATAAACGCTACCGCATGTGAGTAGCCATTGGAAAAGCTAAAAACGTCTGTTGGCGAATACAGTGGTGATCATAAAAGAGAAAAAAAATATATTTATAAATACCGCATAGAACAGTGCACCAGTATGATTTCTTGTGGTTTATGGGGGTTTCACGGCCCAAAGAGACTCAGGCTACGAGGGACGCCTATCATTTCTTATCGTCGCTCTAACATTTAATACAATGGCGGTTCGAATGATGTCACCGTGGTTATTATGTCACAATGAAAAAATGCTGCAGCCGCGAATCCATGCAATTCTCCTGCGCTTGATGGTGTCACACTGCTTCATTTCCATTCGGGTGACTTGAGGCGAGAAATTGCAAAAATTTTAACCAGGTGCTCGTCCATGTCGAAATCTCTCCCAGTGGCACTTCGGTAATAGTATTATTACGCTATATTCAGGCAGCACATTAAGTGCCCAGCAGGGCCAGGGCCAGCTGGTCCCCCTGTGCGGAAGACTTCAGCCAAGCACGCCAAGAGGCAGAGAAAGGGGGGGATGAGTAACGGTGGGGGGATGGAATAGCGACAGGACAAAGGATAAGAGAGCGCCCTCTAGATTAGCCGGTTAGGTTGGGGCACGAGGGATCGAGACGAAAGTGCCAGTGGAGGTAGAGACGCACCGGGGTGGTGAGGACATTCGCTTGAACCTTGCGAAGGATGCGGGGTTCGGTATACTTACTCGTGTAAAAATGATCATTTGATAATGCTTCGGGATGTATGTATACAAGCCGAATTTGCCACGCATAACTTGACACTCTATCTCGGCCATATTAAACATTTGCAATAGCACATCCTCTCTGCAGGGAAAGCAGACAGCCACCGTGGACGTTATTCAGCATTACAAGACACGTAAAGTGTGCGAGGCGTTTGAGCATGATATGGAAGCGAGCCAATGAAACAAACAATTAAATTGGTTAGCGCGCGCAGACATTCTACGCATGCCATGCAATTTATCAAGCACATTATCAAGACAGAAAATAGAGAAAAAAAACGATGAATTCAGCACAGAACTGGAGCATGATGAGGTAGAGTACCGTGCACGCTTCCTGTCAACCTGTCGTGCAGTATGTTGATCTCGAGAGAGCTGTAATCCCCCCTTTTGGAAAGCTAGACAGAGAAAGCTATTCCACCCCGAGACACGAGGCTTTCGGAGAGAGAGAGCCCGCATGCTGCTCGCTGGCGGAGAGTGGAAGGGAGAGGGCGCAGAGGGAAACCGGCAGCGTCATCCCTCATCACCGGCGGGAGGGGGGCGCGCGCAATGCGTGACGTGCACATGGGCGCGAGCAAGCAACCCAGAAAAGCTCGCTGGTCAGCGGTTCCGCGGTGAACCTCGTTTCCTCCGAATTTGGCGCTCATCACCGGCGCGGCGGGACAGCGGAACACCTGCGTCCGCGCGGGCGGCTGCAGCTGCGTCGCCGGACGGTCGCCCTCGCTGCTGCCCCCGCGCGGAGGAGGGCGACCAGCTGCGGCCCTGGCCGAGCGGCGGCCACCTAGACGACCCGCGGCCCGAGCCGCGCACGTATAAAGCGGGCGGAGATAAGGCCCCGTCGTCGTAAACGCTCGTCAGCGGACGGCTGTCGGCGGGAGTTACGGCTTCCGTGTGGTCGAGAGGTGCCTTCTTGTTCCCGCGACCCGGGGGAGGACAACAACCGCAGAGGTGATCGGGCCTACCCCGCGTCGTTCAGCGCCGCTCCACGCGTTCTCCGCAATCCACACTCCGAACTGATAACCCGGATGATCTGCTTTGAAATGCATCACGCAATTCACTTTTCGAGCGGCAGCTTGAAGACAAATCTAGAGCAGTAGTTTTACCAGTCAGGAGTTGAAAATGGGGAGAGATAATAGGGGTGGGGGTGTACGGAGGATCTCTGTCTCTACCTCCCGTGAGTAAACCATGCGGACATTGTCCCCTGTCACGATTTATATGCTAATGTTTTTCATAACATCACGGTGGGAATACAGCTCCGCCACCAACTCCTTTGAGCAGGTGTATGGATGATTCAACGACCAGCTGCCGTTGAGTTCGAAGGGTAGAAACGTAGGGATGCATAAGAGGAGAAAAATATTGAGAACATCGTTTGTAAGGACACATTTGAACACATTGACCATTAAACATTGCGGCGATCCAAATAAAATGCTGCATTCTAAGCTACGATACACGTTTTATAAGTAACGTAACCTACGATACGCGTTTTATAAGTAACGCACAAAAGCTGGAACGGGGCTGTAGAACACCTGTGTGACGAACTTTCGGGTTACTAAACGACGCGTGAGAAATACAGGGCCGTTTCGTACACCAAGTATAATGGCACAGCTTTATTTATTTATTTATTTATTTATTTATTTATTTATTCATTTATTTGTTTATTTATTCATTTGTACAAATCGGTAATCGCAATTGCTCTGTGCTCCAGAAAGGCAAGAGTTATACCCCTGTCACACAGGCACTTTCGATCCTCATTGAGCTCGATCTGCATCGAGATTTTCGAGCACGCTCGAAACATCCGTTGCTACACGGGCATTTTCAATGCTCATTGAGAAGTTTCCCTCATGTGTGTTAGGTGGCGCCAAATGTTCCGCCGACAGCCATAACATGGCGATGTCCGGCAACACTGTGCAGTCGGGGGCAGCGGCAGCCAAATCCGTAGCCAAATCTGTACATTGCGTATCTGCGCCAGGTTTTTGTGGCGCACCTCTGCTGCTGTGCGATGCAACCCAAGGGCCCGCAACGCCTCCGCGATTTCTGCATAGACTGCGGCGTTTCTCTTCTGGCGCCGCAAATCATTTAGGCGGTACTGTCAGCAGTCGATGAGAGCGGCTGTCTCGCGCTCGCTCCACAGTTTCCGCTCCGACGAGCAGGAGGACGCCATCTTTGTTTACACTGACGGCGAAGCGTGGAGCGTGATGTCGAGATTACTTTCAAATGTTTGCATATAAGCAGGCGTAGTACCTGAAAAATGTTCTGTATTACATTTTAATCGATCACAACAACAACAATTGTGGTTTGGTTTTGTTAACTTGTGTTTATTTTTATAGCTTCATGAGAGCGAGAGTTCTCGATTGTGCTTGGAACCTCAAGCACTCTTGAGGAATCGGCATCGAGTCAAGCAGGATCGAGCTCGATTGCGCTTGAAAGTGGCCGTGTGACAACCGTCGATCTGCATTGAGTTCGATGAGCATTGACTCAATGAGGATCGAAAGTGCCCGTGTGACAGGGGTATTATACTTCGAAGAAAGTAGCTGATGAAACGTCGACCGCATATTTCTGTTGGTTCTAAAGCTACAGCTAATTAGGTTACTTGTTATACGTCCCTGCTTTAGTTCTTTGCGGAAGAGACGTCTGATGCCAGGTAGTTGAAGGCAAGGGCGGCTGTTAAAACAGTACGAGCTATTTTCTTGTCTTCGCCTGTGCACAGTGCTTTATAAAAAGTCTGCCTCCATCCAAGGGGGTCCCAAGTGATTCGAGCGTAGGTGGAGAGAGAGGAAGTCGCTGGCGGTTTCTTTTACTCATCGGTTCATAACAAGGGAAGAAATCATTTTTAGAGGCAGTTGTCTGCTCACCTTACGACGCAGGCCTGAAACAAACAATCCGTATACTATCTGCCAGCGTACTCGTTGTTGTGTGTTGCTCTGCAGCCTTGAAGCTAAGCGGCCAGCTCTGGACTGACTCGTGGTGTGATGGCACGGGTTTACCTTTTTTTTTTTTCAGCCTTTGTGTTGTGCTGCCAACTTTTATTTTCTCTCCGTCTCTGGTTTTAGAAAACATGTAAAACGATTCTTACTAAATATAAAAAAATAAAAAAAGAATAAAAAATTAAAGAATAAAAGAATAATAAAAGAATAAAAAAAATGGTTGCCTGCTTCGGATTCACGCAGTTCGTACATTCTAACACGGGGGTTCTCAGATCCCTTAACGACACGGGCGGGGTGTCTCAGAACCCCCGAGACCACCCCGAATTTAAGCCCTGCCTGCGCAAGACGAAGACAAGCCCTTTTGTAGAAATCTTTATTAGTTTGCAAATTATAATGCCGAGCTCCATATGCAAGGTGCCCAGCATTATTGGTGATCTTGCTATGGACAAGGAGAAGCAAGGACGGAGCGGCCGCATTTCGATTGAGGCGAAATTCAAAAGCGTCTTGTGTTCTGATTTCACTGCGCGTTGCAAAACCCCATACGTTGCCGGCAATAAATCCGGAGCCCTCAAATATGGCATGTCCCGTAGCTCATAGAGTTGGTTCGGCACGTAAAAGCACTATAACCAATTGAGTTGATTGGGGAGAAATTTGCCATGTGATTACACGTCGTCGTCTTGGAACCTGTTTCCCTGGGGCAAAATAAGTCCATTTAAATTTGAGCAAAAATATCATTATCAAAGTTCATTATGTTCCGAGTGCGTTAGTGCGCATAATGTTGTCATTAAATGACAAAACGTTGAGATTGCCGTTATAACAGTGGCACAAAGTAGGTTTGTTCATGAGTATACTACACAAATCGGCATCAGCTCCAGCGGTTAATGTTTGGCGAGGAGCCCATATTTAAAGCTATAAGCGTCTAGCTAGATTGAGATCCTGCGCTGTCTGATAAATGCAAAAGCGCCAACCATACCCGGTCGGCTAAAAGGCCATAGACTGGGCATGACGACTGGGCTACTACCTCTGCTTAAATTTTTTGGGTACAATGTTAACTTACTAATGCATTAGGTTTCTGTTATTGATGATTACCGTTATATTTTCATGCCGTTGCTTGTGAAACATTGTATAACTTGTATTAACGTTGCTGTCTGCTGCTCTGTTCATGTTTTTGTTTTTCCCCTTTATGCTTCAATGTTTTTTTTTGCATTTTCTTGCAAAGACTCATATGATTTTATGTGTTTTGTTGTAGTTTCTTGAAATTGTGGTTTATTTGTTTACTTTTGATTACATGCCTGTATCCCCCCCCCCCCCCATGTAATACCCTCAAACTGAGAACCCTTAGGGGTATTTTGAATAAATAAATAAATAATTAAATAAATAAATAACTGACTGAGTGTTTTTCTAGACTTTTCTTTTTCCCCTTTGAGTTGTCTGACTGAGAAAACGACGGCACAAAAACAAACCGCCTCATTCTATGTTCTCTGTGAACGCGACAAAAACGCGGGCAACTCGCCTCACGAAAGCGAGGAGAACACGATGACAGCTCCGAGGAAATTCATATTTTCACGGCAGGATGGCATTACTATAGAGAGGGCAGCAGCAGTCCCGTTCCCTCCTACCCCATAACAATCCTCCCTGGAAAGTGTGTTATTTTTGTAGCCAATACGCAAGTGGAAAAAAAAAAAAAGCGACACCCAATGCCGATCGGCCAGCCCGACGGCAGAGGATGGTATGAAGTATTTGTAAACGTTAATGTTTCCGACTCAGAATACTTTCAGAGAGAGATATCATCAGAATAAACCTTGCACATCAAAATGGCTATGCTTTGTTACGGGACGGCGGCTCACTCTAATCCGGGCTCCTTCGGGTAGCGTGTCCGAGCCTTCGTGCTGAGGAAAGATGCAACTTGATGGTTGGGAAAGCGAAAAACAAGCACGTCTAATTTTGAAGAAACCTATTTACATATTTTACGTAGGAAAGAACAAAAAGTCAAAAATTAAGAGCGACTGGATGAACCTTGTCGCCAAGACCCAGAGCGATCGTTCTTACTCAGGATGCTTGTTAAATACAGTAAGGCTCCGCCCCTTTCACCAGGCGGTAGCCCATTGAACACGAGGCACAGATCACGCGGAGCACCGTGGGAATGGGCGAGGAGGATTCGGAGGTCCGCTGCTACTTCGCCCAAAGCTGCACGTACCCATCCAAACACAGGTACGGCGCCGTGGCTACAACTTCGGCGGCCTCGCCTTGCGGTCGGCATGGCACTTCTCAGACACGGTTAATTTAAGGAAGGCGCCGTCCCCTCTTCCCTCCGTCGTCTTGTCCATCGTCGGTCGCGTCTCGCGGCGAACCAGACAAAGGGAAGGTCATCTCCCCCCCTCCTGAAGAGCGTGGGAAAGATGGGGTCAAACGACCTGTCGAAATTTCCGCTACCACGTGGTCATCCCGGCCGATGGAATCTTCGCTTTAATCTTCTTCGGTTGCTGTGCCCCCCGTTCATAACAGCTTACACTACCGCAATCGAATTTTGCTGAAAAAAGGCAGTTACATATTTTGTCGAACAATACACCACATTGTCACTGAACAGAGCCCCTATAAAGACAATTTTTTTTTGTAAAAACTGTTGAAAACCGCAAGAAAGGAAAAGTGCAAGCAAGATTTTCTTCGCAGGAGGAACTTCGAAGAGCCTATCAGATTTTTAAGAAACGAGAACAATGAGCAGTGGGGCCTAAATATGATTCAAATGCCTGTTTTAGTAGAGATAGCTGGACGCCCAAACACCCCATGAAGATTAACCGCTTTGAAATGTTTTCTGCAACACGCGAGATACGGAAATTTCGCAATATCAAGGAGTCTGAACGAGCTCAGTTTTGTCAACTTATTTCAAGGCACCTGAAGTCAAAAGCAACAAGCCAGATGAAATGTCGGTTAGGATAATAAAATCACCGCACTTTTACATATTTTTATGTCAGTTGTGGGCATGCAAGCTGATGCTTATATTTATTTTGTTACGTTGGTCTGTACCTTAAATACTGGCTTTCGTGAGTTGTCGTAACCGCTTTTCGTTGTTTTAATGCTGCATTGCCCCTTCCGATCGAAGCTTTGCAATCTTTTTTTTCTTTTGAACATTGCACATATTCTGCTATCATAGGCAGAGACACTGCGACTACGAACGGACGGGCGCGCGTTGCACATGCGGGCACCGGCGCGACACAGGCCGTCGAATGTCGCCAGCGCGCGGCGATGAACCGTCGGCGCGAAGCGACATCGCGCCGCGGGCGCCCACTCGGTGTCGCGCAACGTAGCGCCGGCGACGGCAAAACGAGGAGCCGCGGATCTTGATCGAATACGTGAGGCGTTGGCGAGAAAAAGAGAAAAGGGCTTTGAGGGGGGGGTGGGGGGGGGGTGCTCTCCCCTCATCCAGGTTGCATCCTGCTGGCGCCGCCCGCGATGCAGGTTCCTCCGGCGTGCCGTTGCCAGGGCGACGGAGCCGCCGTCCGGTCGTCGTGGCAACCGCCTCGGCCGCCCGACACCAGGGGCGACAGCGGCGGCGCGGGAGAGGGACGCTGCGATGATGGGAAGGGTCGTCCGGTATATTGAGCCGCAGCGGCGGGCAGAGTGGCCGCGCTGCCCCTGGGAGTGGCTGCTGCTGCCGCCGCGCGACTTGGCCGCGCTCACGCACTGCCTGCAGTTCCCGCCACCGTGCGCGCCGGCGACCGCGGACCCCGAACCCAGGCTGCCTTTCCACGCGGCGCACGCCGGCACCATCGATCTCCGCCGCCCGAGGTGTGGCATGCCGGTGAGTCGCCCACGCCGCGCGCGCGTCCCAGCCCGGGCTTTGCTCGCCGGGTTCGCTGCCCTGCGTGCGCGACCCCGCGCCGCCGGCATGGTGGATGCATTCGGCGGCCCCGCTCGGTGTGCCCGCGGCTCGGAAAGAGCGGCCGTTGTCACCGGACCGCCTCGGGCCGAGCACCAAGAACCTCGCGGCACGCGTTTGTGAGGACTGAGATGCATGCGCGAGCTGCCTCGGTGTGCGCGGAAGCACGTGTGCGGAGCTCTGTGCGCGTTGTTTGGTTCTCCGAGCAGGTAAAGAAAAAGCGCCCCGCTGGAGGGGAAACTCGCTGGGCGAAGAATGTCGTTTCCCGCAGTTCTTTCTCTCCCAGTCACTGTTCCCTCCCTGCCTCGGTCGCTCCCCACGTCAATCCGCACAGGCCTCCCGATTCTTCCGCTCTCCCTTGCTGGAGCGAATCACTACCGCCTTGCTGAAGCCGCGTAGGGGGTCGACACGCGAAGGCGTTTTGCAACCCGTTCTCGAGCGCGACCACCCGGGACCCTGCACGGTGAACCATTGTCTCGAGATGAAATACTTTGCTCTGAGAGCCAAGTGTTTCAGCTTGAGAAAAATCGCATGGATTGCTGATGTAAACAGTACGTCTGGGAGTATCGAAGCTAGTTTTTTTTTTTTTTTTTGGCATGTGCCTGCGAAGTACCGCAGGTTCGAACTTAGGTTCGAGCCCTTGTCTGCACGCCACATCTTTCGGCTGGATTGTTTGTGGAGTGGTCCAGAGTACGTGGTAAGGTCGTATTGCTGCATGTGCATGCTAACATTTCGGTGTATGGTCAGTGAGAAATTATCTAGGTTCGGCTTCAGAAAGCAGATTGAATAAGCCGAAGAAAATGGATGAGGAGTTTTTTTTTGCCAAACAGGCCGTCAATGTCTTGCAAGACGTGCGACTGGTCATCGCAACATCCGAATGATTGTTGGATATATTTTTTTTTCAAGTCTTACTGCCCTTTACTGATTCAGTTTGTGTTGTCAGGAGTGAAAGCAGCAAAATCACCTATTTATCGAATCGTGAAGAGCGTTTCCGAGAGCGTGTTGGTCAGCAGCAATGTGTTGAGCTGTTTCACCACTTCGGTTTTTCATAATATTTACAACGTGGTTGCTGTCAATCGTGAAAGCGAACAGGAAAGAAGTCATTCCTTTGTATTCACCCTGTTCATCGCAAATCTCTATGCACGCAGGTTAGGTATGGGGAGGAGTTGAATTGGACGACGCAAATAATATTTATGTGCGTCATCTGAAGTGCGCGTTAGCAAAGCGTGCGTCTTATCAAATGGCAAATTGCCACCGAGTTCTCTGGAAGATAATGTACGTTAATCGCATCCGTCTTTCGTTCCGCGCGTGCGCTTATATTCGTTTTGAAGCGAGCGATGTTTCTAATTACCGGATATGTTCGAAGTTTGTGCTGTTCGCTGAATCGCAGTTGCAAAAGTTATTTTGCTCCAAGCCTTGCGTAATGTGCCTCCCTTGCAAAATACTTCCGCAGTTGCATTAATAACATTGAGCACCATTACGTCGACCGCATTTTACTTCATTACTTACTTCATTACCTGTTGTATTTAAGTAACTTTTCAAGGTCTTTTTTTCACTCAGGATTGAGTTCTCGAGTATAAGCTTTTAAGTGTGCGCCCTAGCCCAGCAGCAAGTGCTCTTACGCCCTATGTCCCCTTGTCATAGTGGTCGATGGACACGTGAAAAACTCATGTCGTTGCAGCTCTTTCTTTCCTTTGTTCCCCTCCCCGCGTGTAGGGTAGCCTTCTGGGCATCGCCTGCTTAACCTCCCTGCCTTTCCATCCTTCTGTTCCTCTCTCTCTCTTTCCCGGTTTCTCGTTTCAGAGCCTTGGCAGTAACTGCTGTCTAATCTTGCATGCAAGCTGGTCTTTGGCCACAGTGACCTCTTTGCAAGTGCGTGTTACTTAGAGAGTTAGCAAAAAGAAAACCTTGGAAGTGGAGCAGCATTCGGTCAAGGAACTTTAGGAATTCATACACCTGCGGGTATCGGTAACTGCAGGACGAAGCCATGATGATTTTTGCGTTACTTTTGGAACTTTGACGCGAGACGAAAGCATGTGCTGGCGGGGGAAGGGCTACAAACCGGACTGCTGCCGTTACACTTGAGTTGTAGGTAACTAAGAAAGTGCCCCCTTCCCCCTCTCATCGGTAATTCGTCAGGTTGGCTTCCCCACGTTGTGCTCTACCCTGACAATGGCGTCAATGGCCATCAGTAAGACGATGATAAAATGCTCAAAGCGTACTCTTCTTTGTAATGTGCATGTGGTGTTGTCGCAGGAACCACGCTTACATGTCTGCGGCTATATATTTTTGCTTTCAAAATTTGCTGTTCCGTATTAGTTGGTTGAATCAGGATTTTGATCTGTGCTGGTCGGTTCACTGACATCAACAGATTAATCCAGTGCAAAAGAAATAGGACACGATAACTAATTGTTCGAGCACGCAACATTATGGTGAAGCCAGTTAGGAAAAGGGTCCAACGCGCCGCTGACCAGCGCTGAGACGCAGCTAGCCCCTCCCTCCTCCTCGTTTTTTTTTAAATGACTGCCTGCAGTGTTCAGGCGCAGCAAGGGTGCTGCGGAAAGCGTGTTAAGATTTAGAGAGCCGCTTATGTCCGGAACGAACCAACAGTTTTCAACACTAGGCCGTTTCTCACTGTCGCACCGTGGTCTGCATGCAACCTGAGCATGCCGCTGGACATGCCTTCCAAAGTGCCGTGCATCACGAACACTGCAAGTTTTGTGCCGGAGCACTTGCCTGGTGCTTTCGCACCGCGTCAAACGAACACGGCCGTTCGTTGTCTCGCCGCGCTGCGGAACGACTGCTTTCTGCGTGTGTTCGCGTGCTTGTCAGCGCATTCGCGGCACGCGAGATGGCGAAAAGTGGTTTTCATTATTTCCAGCGGGACAGTACTTTTTCCAAAAGACGGAGGACGCTGCGCTGAGAAAGTGAACGGGGGCTTTTCGCCACTTCTCTCTGTCCACCAAAAGGCCATCGCGACGCCCGCTTGCGCTTTAGGGCTGGCCGCTGAAGAGGCCTGGCGACTATTGAGCGGCACAAGCCGTATAGGCAGGCGACTCGCCTTCCGAACGGGAGCAGTGCGGCCGGTTGGGGGGGCCGAGATGCGTCAGATCGAAAGCGAAACAACTCCCCTGAAAAGATGAATCAACCGGGCGAAGACGGCGCTTTCTCTTCCTTGCCATTTGTTTCAGTCTGCCGAACGAGAAGCATTAGAGCTCTCTTTGTAGCGGGTGAATAAACCCTATGGTTACGCCTGACTGTTACGGACGCGCCAGACGATCCCCGGGACTTGGCGCCTGCTGACGGCCGCATTGGCGCGTGGTGGAAATGCATACGCGGGGACACTCGGAGCGTCGCACATAACGGAGGCATATCAGCCCTAGCCTTGCGAAGCAATCTCTCGGCTTGTGCCGGCCGAAAAGAGGCCGGGTTATGAGGAGGAGAGTAATGCGATCCTGTTTTTTCGCGTGACCCCCGTTTCGCCCCGGGGTGCCCGTAAGCGGCAAGACGTGCCTCTCGCGGCGTCTCACATGACGAGCGGCGGGGCCTGGCCGCGGGGTGCGCAAACAGCCCGGAGACGAGGAGGGCACCAGCCGGGCCTCGGCGCTGTCCGCTAACGACCATCGATCGCAGCGAGCGCTTCTGAGGCGCGCAACCCGTCCGGGATAAGACGGCCATCCATATCTCGGAGGACAGCGGCGGGGGCCAATTTCCATCCCGCGTTCTCCCGGCTCCGCTGGGGGCGGCTACCTTTTCCCGAGCAGGGAGCGCCTCTGCCGCGAAAGAGTTTTTCGCGCCGTGTTATTTGTCAGCGCTGCTTCGGAGCCAGGCGCCGGGATCGTTGCTACCTCGCGGGCGCCGTAGAAGGCTGTTAACAGAAAAGGAAGCCGGGAGATAGCCCGATGGGTTTGCATCTGTTCGCTAATTAGTGTGAAGCTGAACGCCGGCAAGCTGTGCTTGAAAGAATACGCCAGTAATACTTTATAGTCGCTGACCGAAGTAGCCATATGCCCCGACTGTCGTTTCACGGGCAGGCTTGCGCGTATGAAAAGAAAAAAAAATGGGGCGCAGAAAGGAGGAACAGTGCAGTTGGTAGCGATGAAACAACTAGCCCAGCCCTGATTAATTTTATTTCTCGTTCATCTGGCTCTATATGCTCCTAGCGCTCCTGTTTTATCCGAGTCCCGGCTTTTAGTGTTGTTTTTGGGCAGGTAATCAACCAGCTACTTCAGCTTCGTACTTGCGTTCTCTGGTCTGTCGAGCCTTAAACTTAATCACCGTAATTGCTAGTCTTAGTTGACTACTCTCAAGGGCGTCATGGCTGTCGCACTGTAGTCGGATACAAAGAAGCAGATGCCCCTGAAACGAGACCCTCCAGCCATTATCGTCGACTAATTTTCATGACACTGCGGCTAATCCGATTAAGCCGTGGTGAATCCTGTTTCATGTGCCACCCTCTGATCATCGGCTAATTTCTATGACACTGCGGCTAATCCGATTAAGCCGTGGTGAATCCCGTTTCATGTGCCACCCCCTGAGATGTCAGGCTAGCAGGTACAAGGGGACTAACCACGAAGTCATGACAATCCGCAGACGCCATTGGCTGGAGGGCATCCTTTGAGGGTCGTTTGCTGCTACCTTCTTGATTTCTATCCCACTAGCTCTGTACAGATTTCTTATCTCAAACTCTTCCTATACCAAATCAAGTCGAGCTTTCAAATCCACATTTTAAATGCAGGGACGTACAACACATGTACAGGTCTTTTGAAAAAACGGTCCAGCGGGAGAGAAACAAGGGGCTCTCGTGCATGAGTCACGGCTGTCATATGATCTGCGGTCTCATCAGCAAAGCAGTGTACAGTCAGGCCAGAATGAAACGTGAACAGCGCCTGCGAACTGAACAAAATATTTCACCTGTCGTGTACTTTCAGCTGCAGTGCACAGTTAGCCTGATTCATGTTTCTGGGCAAAGGGTCTACCGAAGTGCATATTCACAAACCGGTTGTAAGCGAGTATGTCCCTGCGAAGTGAAACAGTACGGCATATGCTTCGCGATTCGTTCCGGCCTGACTGTACAATCGTGAGAAGTATGACAGGGAGCAAACTTTTTGCACAAAACTGCAAATTTTTTTTGTTATTTCTCCAATAAGGTTGAGAATTACTTTTGGATATTATGCAGCAAGAGGAAAACTAGTTAAAAAGCGGCAACAAAAAAATTGAGTTTGTTACAAATAGTGATGGATTAATTTATAAATGATAGCTCAAACTCTGTCCCCGGTAATATTGCTCACGGCTGTGCTTCAGTATTCAGTTAGTAATAAAAAAAATCCAGCGAGGAGCAGTAACTGCGCAAATTCAAAGGAACACGTTTCAACACGAAACCGGGAACACAACATCTGTGTGCCCTGCAAATAAAGAACGCTTTTCAACGCAGGATATAAACAAACAATACACCTGAATTAGGCAAGGCACACCAGCGAATCTTCGGACGTGTTTAAATCATTTTCTCTGCGGCTCTTACGATGTTCTGGAAGTGATCAGCCAGGATTTTACTTTGAATATGGCTTCTTTGAAGGACTGTTAATGACAGAATTTCAGCAGACACTAATTAAGGTAACACATGAAATCGGAATTTCAGTACCTTTTTCTATAATAAGCATTCAGGGAACTTGATCGACTGCGTAACTCTGATTCTTGGCTTGTTTTCGGGATATTTAAAGGGTCACTGAAAAGGGTGTTTGAGGTTGTCTATAAAATGCTCGCATTATGTAGAGTACAGGCCAACGAGCGTTCATGCCGCGCACAAGACCTCAAAAGCGAGCCGATAATTTACTATACAATTTTTAAAACTCCCGCTTCCGCGCCTGCCGGCGACCTGCGGTGCTGGGCTTTCGCCCGAATCCGCGCTCGTTACGTCAGCATCGCGCTCGTTACGTCAGCAGCAGACTGCTAGCATTGGTTCGCGCGCGTCGGCAGCCGGCCGGGGGAGGGGGGGGGGGGGGGGCGAGTGCGAGGGACCGGCGGCGGAGCGCCGTCATTTCAGCGTGCAAAAAGAGACGAGAGGAAAGGGAAAGGCGCGAAGACGCGGAAGTTCAAATTTTTTCTGCATACTTCCACAAAATGCATTAGAATAATTCTTGCTGGAGGATATTTGTGAAGCCGCGTCCTTCAGCATCGTAGGCATAGCGCATCTTTGTTGAGACCCCCTTCACGGCCCCTTTAATCTGACTTGAGAAGCATTTTCTGCTAATTGCTGCGTGTATAAATAAATCAGAAAGTAAACATCTGCTGCAGTCATCATTGCTGTGCTATACAAGCCCTGCACAGACCTACCACACAAAATATCAATCTGTATCATTTGCAATAAGTCATGAATTTGATTTATCTTTGACAGAGCATAAGACCCATAAGGTTTCAAAGCTTCCTGCGCAATTAAATAAAATTAAAATTTTATCCTGCACTGATGCGCAAACACTACACGGATACGTTTAATGAGGATGTCAATAAGGGCTGCCAAAAACATTTTATTGTAGAAACGTGTGCCCAGATGTTTATTTGTTTCAGAGAAAGGTAGCGGTATGCACTAACATCTGGAGCATGAAGTAGCGCGGAGGACAACAGTCTCTTTTAAAACAACCTCCTCATGAGGACTTCTCAGTTAAACCAGGGTTGTCCTGAGCTTGTTAGTATACACCTCCTCAATGTTCCTTTGTAAATGGTCTGCAGCCCTACCTGTAGAAATTCCGCGTCTTAAGCGTAGTAGGAAAGTGTAGCATGCAAAAAGTGTAGTGTGTGTGTGAGGTTTGCTGCATCACTCACATTAACATTAAAAAAAAAGAAAATGGAAGAGGCTCTACGAACGGAACCTTGTGTACACCAACTCCTATTGCGAATCGGTATCCTTCCAGCACTCTGGGACGCGGCGGTGTTGTTTCGGGAGGGAAGAACGGAAGAATGTCGATGCCGTAGGCAAAATTTGATCCGCTTTCCGAAAGCCCTACTTTCTGCGAGGACGTGCACACGTACAGAAGAGAACAGCGGAGGTAGAGCCCCATAGCGGAGGCTAATGAAATGTGCACGGCACGAGGGCAAGTGCAGCGACTGTGGTCTCTCTGCCGAGGCAAATGGGAAACGGACACCGGAAGTCCATCGTGGTGCGCCCAATGGCCGCGCGCATTAATCTTGCTTCAGTGACGCCCCATTAATACGCGGACGTCACGCCGTTCATTACTCATTAGGGCGTATTTTCTAAACATACCAGCCGAGAACGTGCCGGACAAAAAATAATAAAAGACGAGGGTGTCTGCGGACGGCAACGTGCGCGCTCTTTCTGTGCGCATGCGTGGTTCGCATATACGCGCTTTGTGGGAATCATGGAAGGGAGTGGCGGAGACAAGGGGCTTCCGGCAAAGCTCGCCTGTCGTCAAACATGCAGCAGTCCCTCGTGTAACACTAGAAGCCGGCAGTTTTTGCCGCCGCTGCCACAGCAGCTCCCACGACGGAGCTGTAGCTGCTGCTGGACAAGGCCTTCTCTGCCGTGCGCCAGCCTGCTAACCAAAGCGATTAAAAGTAGATATGATGGTTTTTTTCTCTTTTATTCCTTTTTCGTCCACTTTTTTTGTGTTACAAACGCGCACGCATTCTGTGCGCGATGGTGGGGCAAAATAGAGCAACAGTCCACATCCGGCTACCACATCTGTGAGGCGTTGCAAAGTGTGCGTACGTTTAGGGATTCGCCATTTTCAGAACGGCATTCGTGTCTACCGCGAATGAACTAGCTTTTCCATACGCGCAAGAGGAACACTGATTAAAAATTGTTGATAATCGCAGGCAGGGTGCACATTAATATGCTACTTATTTATTTCACCGATAACGCACTGCGCACAGAAGAGCGCTCAGGACATACGAGCGTCATGATCGCATTGCAGGAAACCCTACTAGTTGCAATATAATAGTAGGGAATTTTATAATAGGGCGACGCTATCGATTAGGGAGATAGGGGAATAGCAGGGTGCCGGCGCGCATTCGCAGAACAATAACACACCTCGGGTAATTGCCCTGCGCATGGGCACTAGCACGCCGCTGTTCCCCTATCCCCCTAATCGATAGGGTTGCCGTATGCTGAAGTGTCTAAGGTGACGACGGGATACACTGTGCAGCGATATATCATTCCGAGTGGCGCGAAAGTAACACTTGAGTCCCATATACTCAAAATACGGAAATGAGTGCGTCAGCGCGGACCACCAAACACGAAATAATAATTTTCAAACTATTTTTATTACTCCATAAGTTGCGCATTTGTTTGTTATTTTTCAAAACTGCCCTCACTGACAATAGAACTTCCAAGTGCACAGTTTAGAACTGGAAAGCAGTGGGAATGGCAAGGCTGCTGCTGCTTTTTTCGTACTTAAAAAATTCTTACCAAATGTCTGTGCGTGGCTGTTGCCGCACTCTTACATGCAGTGCTCTTTGACAAAGAAAGGAACTGAGTCTGGACATTGCTTTCTCCTCTGAAGTCACCCTGATTTGCTGGTGTGGAGTGCCAGAGTTCCCAGCATAGTTTCTTTAAGCGCGTCGTCCATCTTTGGAATTACCCTCGCCGCTGACCGCACACCTCTGTTCGCCTGTCCTTTTCGGCTAGCCGGAAGTTCTGCCCACTTCCGGAAAGACTCGCCACTGCGAAAACAAAAAGCGACGTAGGTAAGAGTGGCTACCGCAGGCCCGATTTTTACTGTTTTCTTAAGACGTGTGCTCAGTCAGGGTGAAAACGAAACATCGCAAAAGCCTATGTGCCATTGCGCTCATCCTAAACCAACCCTGAAGGCAGGGCAGCTTCATGGTAAAATCGCTCCAAGTGCATGGCAGTACGCCAGTGAGCACTGTCATGCCAGGAACAGCAGGTAAAAGCATTCCTTTACTCAGCTGTTTAAAAATTCTTGCAGTAGTAGAACATCTGGTATGCCTAACGTCGTAATATTCTTTTAGTCTTGAATTCACTTCATGTAGCCAGCACATGTTAATGCGTGTAATTTCCACGCCGGCCGCAACATTCATGTCTTAAACTAATGAAACGCCGCTTATTCGCTCTCTCTCATGCGCCACATTTATATGCTACATTAAGCAGCTGCGACTGAAGCGCCACGTGAGCAGCGCAGGCGGTGGCGGGTCTCGAAAAGCAGATCAGTGGAGCAAATGCTGCAAGGTGGTGTCAAAAGAAGATTCTTGGTTGCGGCACTGTTCGCGCACTTCAGCTTTCCAGAAGTATATTTTAGGCCCCCTTTCGAGCAATTTTCTTTCATATGGTTTCAGAAAGAGTTGGCGACTTGGCCTTCGAGTGAGATCAAACATTCACTAGGATCCCTTTTGCAGTTCTCCTGCACTTGGCGTCGCATTCTGCGCTGTCTGCGGCCTCGCTGAGTTGCGGTCCGATTGGCCGCGTCCGCGCCTGAGCAGATGCGCGGAGCCCGGGGGGGGGGGGGGGGGGGGTGAAAAAGGGGCCGTGCAATGTGTCCGCGGAACGGGAGCGCATGCAAAGCAGGGTTACGCCGTCCCGTGCCCACGGCTCGCGGTCGTTGGCACGGCCGGAGGGAGCCGGAGCCCAGCGCCCGGCCACGCGGCGGCGGGTATCGATAAATCGATAGAGGACCCCCCCCTCCAAACTCGGCCCTTCTATCGGAATATACGTCCTTCTTCTTGCTGTCGATACGGCCGCTACGCGCTTCGTCTTCTTCCGGTGCCTTCAATTTGAAACTCGGCGGGCGGCCCGAGAGTGAGCGCCCAGAAGACGAAAACAAGTTAAAGGAATAGAAACACAGGGGCTCTCCCACCGCATCCTCCCCGGTTCCTGAGAATGAATGCGTCGTCTGGGGATTTTCAGTTTGTCCAAGTTCCACCGTCCGTGCAGTCGCTCCCCGCTCCTCGGAAGCACCCCCCACCCCCTGCAACGGCGCTCAAATATTGGGCATGAAAAGGGTTTCACGCGGACGAAGGGATGATCGATTGCGCGGGCGAGCGGGCGCCCCGAGGCCGCCGGATGCTGTGAGCACATTGGCGAGGCATCGCGACTCTTAAACAGGATCGTAGATGGGCGTTCCACGCGTACGCCCCCCCCCCCCCCCCCCTTCCCCCCTTCACTCCTTACCTCCTGCAACACCGGATTACAGAATCCGCTTTCTACGGCTCAGACTGCTCAGACACACACAGAAAACTCACATCGCTCCAACGATCGCACACACCCACTTTGATGCGCCGTGAGGCACAGTCGTGCGCTTGGAAGCATGAAAAGCGTACGTATAGGTATATATTCAAAACTCACCGTTGAAGCAAGTTGGCGTTTTTTATGAAGATAAAACGAAACTAGGAAAGCCATGAAGGTCGACCAGGGTATAAACGTTGAGACTGTCAATTTTTCATAAGCCCGTAGATGGATATCCTGCGCTGACGTCGTAGTGCCCGTTGGAGAACCAAAAGCGCGGCAGAAGCTTGCGAATCTGTCTTCTCCGGTCACTGCCGTCTGCGACATGGAAACAGTGCATAATGCAGCGTCATGGCGCCGGTGACGTCACGTTGAGCCCGTTCATACATGTGCCATCGCAAAGAGTCACACTTGCTTCCAGGAGGCTGTCACGCGTTCGTGCTTCAGTGTGGCGAACTGCTGCCGCTTTCATCGATTTTTTTTTTGTACGCTCGCTTAAGCACGCTTCATTTCGCTCTTACCCGTCATTGCTGTCATCAGCGAAGGCGCCGCTGCCACTTTTGTTTTGCTTCCGAATAAAATATTGTCCGCGCAAAATCCTCCCACGGTTTGCTCGTCCGCTCTCTCGGAGTAGACAGGCAGCCAAGAGGGCCTATTGTTGTGTTGTCGCGCGTACTGTTTACAGCCTTTGCGTGTACGCTGCCGGAGAGGACCGCCGGTGCAGGCGCCGATCCGTCAAGCGCAGCTATTCAGTTGCCACGAGATCACCGCCGCTTTCCGGGAGAGCTCCCGCCGTGCCTCAGCGAGCGTCGTTCCCTTTGTCTCTGGCGGTGACGCTTTCGGCGGCTCCCCGTTACGCTGACAGAGTGACGTCCCGTTTTCGTCGAAACACGCGTCTCGGCACCGTATTTCTCACTGTGGCGCTGTCGTCGGTGCAGTTGTTTGCCCTTGTGTAGTTGTCAACTCGACCACGCATAGTGCGCGCGCATGCGCGCCCACTATGCGTGGTCGAGACGTCTATCTGTGCTCGATAGCTGGTCTTGTTTATGCGTTGAACGATGTGTTGAAGCCCAACGGCGTGCCTTTCCTACGAAGCTTAGAAGCCTGTCTGTACCGCGCCACTTGCGTCGGTGCTTGGGCTGAATGTGTCCGTATGGGACATCTTGAGAACACGAAGCAGCACGAAAAAAACGGGGACAAAAAAAGACACACCTACGACAGGACGAATGCTGCACTTCCAACTGAATTTTATTGAGAAATACCAACGCTTAAGCATACAGCGCTACTATCGCCTCGTGGCAATCAACCGCAATGATCTAAAAACGCCATTTCATTATCAAGAAGAGACAAGGAAGCCGTGCTGACACACTGACCACCTGCTTTTCTGATGTGATATGCTTCAATAATCTCTCTTTCCATCCGATCCCTTCCACGCCCAAGAATTTTAGCTTTCCGGAATATGGGTTTACACTTACAATCCCGGCAGTGGATAGCAAGATGGCCACTTTTCCCTTGTTTCACCAGATTATAATGCTCCCTGGCTCTCTCATTAAAACAGCGTCCCGTTTGACCAATGTACACTCTATTGCAAGTGAGTGGAATGCTGTACACTACCTTAGTAGTGCAACGGGTGAAAACAAGTTGGTGGTTTATAGTGCAAATCGGCCTTTTCTTACTAATCATCATTGGGCAAACTTTTGATAGCTTGCTTGTGTATGGGACGCGATGGGGTTTTCCCTTTGTGCTCCCTGACTCACCTGAGCTTGCGCACCACGCGGAGAGAGCCGGCCGTACCGCTGCGCGCCCGTTACGCGACACCAAAGTGCGAGACGGAACAATGTTGCGGCAGGAAGGAACACCCAGGGAAAGGGGAGGTTAAGGGAGACAATATGCGCAGATTGCGTGACCCAACCATCGGCCGCAATGAATTTGAAACGCTAGCATTCGTAACAAGAGCTCACTTCCCTTGATGAGCTGCATGCTGGCATGCTTCCACGGCACTGACGTCAGGCGCCCGTATTGGTCATGCTACCGAAAGTTGAAAGACTTGTGCAAGAAAAGGGCGACTGTCTCACCAGACTCGCCAACGAGGCAGATCTTTTTGTTTTGTTGTCAAGCGTCCCGGCGCGCCTCATTCGCAGGGCGTGATGCATTTGTCGCGGCCGGCGTGTCTCTGTGTTTCGTCGCTTTCGCAGGGCCGGCGGCGGCCACGCGTGCTCGGAGAGGCAGGCCGCGGGGGAGTCCGCGGGAGGCGCCCGCACTATGCGCGGCCTGATCCATATAAATGGGCCGGGGCGCGCGTCCCGAGCGTAAACCCGGAGGGGAGAGGGGGCGGCGGTCTCTGTCCCGTGATGGAGCACTGGGGGCCCCCTTTGTGCGCGCCGGCGGCACTTGCGGCGACCGCCGGGCCTCCCCCGACCTCCTCCGCCCCCATCCATCGCTCGCCGGCAGCTGCCCGCGTCACCTGGGGTGAGGCGCGTGTCGGCCAGCCTCGCGTCCGGTGCGACTGCGCGCATTCGTTACAACCGGCGCTTTTGGGCGACGAACAGGCCGGTTGAGCTGCGGCGACGCAGTGGGTGCCACTCGCGGCGGCTATGACGGGTGGCCGCGTGGTACGATTCTTCTTCATTCTCGAGCTAGCAACTTTAGGGCGACTTTCAGCGCTTTCAGTCGCGCTCAGCCGTTGCGCTTGGCCACGAACTATTTCACTCGTGGGAGCTGTCTCCTTGTCTCCTTACTTATACGAATGATTCCATAGCATACATCCGCACCCAACAAACCGAAGAAACGCTCTCCATACAGTCGAAAGCAAATTTAACGATTAATCTCATAGTTGTGACAACGTTACGACTCTGCCACTATCGGTGAAATCAGTACTGTCACGGGGACCCAAGAAATGATCGCCACTCCGAAGCAGTATTCTTTTCTCTTTTCGCCATAAAAACTGAGTAAGCAGGCATCGTGGCTCTAGCACTAACGTCGCGCTTGCGTGCAGGTCAATTAATTCTGGATGTATTTCAGGGGCTGCGTACACACGTCTTCTGCGTTGATCTTAAACTGCAATTAACCGACTGTAATCACTGCTTCTGAAACTTCTGGGCGATCGATGCAAGAGATGCAACTTGTGAAATCCCGCCAACATCAGTCGGCTTGTCGCGCCTAGAAAGAGACGAAAATGCCGAAAAAAAAATGATTTGGGTGGTCCCCTCTAAAGAGTACTGGCGCGGACTACGCGGGATGCCTGTTTGAAACATTTCTGCCCGAGTTGTATATATGCGCGTGCAGCGCTAAAAACAAATAAAAAAAGACCACAAGACGAGAGTGTTTACAGTCGGCTGAATGCGCTGAAAAGCGTCTGACGTCATCGCTGCTTCTTCAGAATGCATTCTGTTGGCTTGCCGTGTTTACTTTAAGAGCGCAGGGACAAAGGAAAAAGTGCTTTTGGAGCGAGAGCTTGCAAAAGTGTGGTGTTACTTCTTAGAAGCGTTTAAATGTTCACAAAGGAAGGAAGGGAAAGGAAAGGGAGAGAGGGAAGAAGGAATAGATGAATAAATACCCAACCCTATCATAGGCTGCTTTTCGCTGGCGCCGTTTTAGCTGCCTCCATTGCATGCACCTAGCGCCGCTGTATGCGGCTGGAGACGCGCTCTGTGGAAAAGCGGTATGGACAACGGAGTCAAGTTGTCGCTAGCAGTATGTCTCTATGTAGTGATATATTTAGATTTGATTTATGAGGGTTTAACGTCCCGAGGCGACTCAGGCTATGGGGGAAGCCGTAGTGAAGTGCTCCGGATAATTTCGACCACCTGGGGTTCTTCAACGTTCACTGACATCGCACAGTACACGGGCCTCTAGAATTTCGCCTCCATCGAAATTCGACCACCGCGGCCGGGATCGAACCCGCGTCTTTCGGGTCAGCAGCCGAGCGCCATAACCACTCAGCCACCGTGGCGGCTGGTAGGAGGAAGATAGTTGATGCTTCTGGCATAAGGAACTTCAGTCACATGACGGTTTTAGAATGCTGAAACGAATGCAGCCTTTCCTTCCTATTTAGCGAGTGGCAGAATCCGGTTCCGTTGCAGTCCGGTTCGGGACTATAAGTCACCGCCCCTGTGCTCGCAGTTCACTTGTACTCCTGCGGATGCCCAGTGGCTTATACAGGGTGTTTCACCTAAGACTTTCCGCAAATTTTAAAAACAGGCTTTTGGAGTTTGAAGAACGCTGCTTTCGGCATAGCATTACCAGCTGCGTAATGCATCAAAGTAAAGCTAACACGGGCTAATTAGCAGGTTGGTTAACTGATATCGAGCAGTTAACTTTTTGCCTATTACTGTTACGTCCCTTAATTATTGAAAGGCGTGTAGCCCACCGTAAGTAATATCCATATCAGTTTACAGAATTTCGAAAACGCGGTTACCCTCGGCGGTGTGGCTCAACAAATTTTGGCTTTTTCGATGAGTTAAGTGCAAGAGGTTGCTATGCCTGCAAGCTTCTCGAAAGTGCATGTGTTTTGGCGCAATGTATGCGATATTACTTACGGCGGACTACACACCTCAATAATTAAGGAGCCTAACAATAATATTTCGAAAGTTAACTATTCGATATTAGTTAACGGGCCTGCACGTCTTGGGTGTATTCTGATGTATTACACCGTTGACAATGCTATGCCCAAAAAAGCGCTCTTCTAACTCGAAAAGCCTATTTTTAAGATTTGTGTAAAATCTTAAGTGAAACAACCTGTATGGGGAACTTGCGCCGAAGTTTGCGGTGCCGACTGCAGCGCCATAACACACTGCCTAGCGAGAAGAGCAAGCAGTTTTGGGTAGTACTATTAGTACTTTTCCGCGCCACCTTCAGGCGCTTATTGGCGTGAGCCTCCGCCCTCTGTCGGAGGCGCACGTGCCCTGAGTCAGCTATCTGGGCTACGCCGAGAGAATCTAGGCAATGAATGCTGTCAGCCAAACGCAGGTATCTAATCGCGCAGATTGTGTTCTCGCGTTTGTAGCGGCCCACGCCGCTGACAAAGGCAGTTTTGAGTCACCGAATGGTGCAATTGCAGCGCAGGTTCCCCACAGCGAGATAAAGCAAATGCCTTTATTTAGTGCTATGCGTCATTCGACTTGTTGGTAGGAAGGGCTCTTCGGTAACCGGAGCTGATTAATGATTAGCGTATGTTGCTGCCTGCCGTTGCATTGTGACGTCCCCTTGCAAACTAGGTTCGGTGAATCTTCAGTTATACGGTTCCAGCCCTGCACCTGACATGGGCTGTGAGGCACCGTGCTGACGCAGCTGTTTTTTTTTTGTGTGTTTCGGGCTAATGTGCGCGCATGCGCAGTAGCAGTATTGCCCAAGATCCTCGCCATCCAAAGCACGCCCACGCACAGCACACCTCGTGCAGAGAGAACGCAGTGCGGACAACGCACTGCGCCCGTAGCCGGCATGTGTGGGAGCACCCCGGTCGTCGGCGGCGGACCTGGCGCGCGCCGTCGGCGACATGATAAATCGGCGGGCATTCCTCCCTGCGCGATTGTTCTCGGGCCCGCGTCGAGCCATCGATCGCCGCGGCGAGGGCACCCGTAGGAGGGGGAGGAGGGTCCCGGTTTTAATTATCTGTAATGCCGCCATTGCGCGCCTTGTATCTATCGCGGTACCCGGTGGCACCATTGGGGCCCGTCCGCGGACGACATTTTGGCTCCCGTTTTCGGCTCGTTTTCGTATCGAGAGTAAATATGCGGGAAGCTGGAATTAAGCGAAAGATAAAAGCGCGCGCGCGCTCTTCCCGAACGCAGCCGCCGCCTCGGGCCGCTGGCTTTTGCTTTTCGGGGCCCAGATAAGCTCAGCACCGCGGGTTGGGGCGAAACTGGGCAATGCGATGTGGGCAGGGCGAGTTTTCAGCGGGAAGGCGCCTGAACGTATACGGCAGCGGCTGCCGGTGCCAGGCACGGGTCGAGCGAATGGCTGTTTTTACACCGCCGGCTGGGCTCTCTATTGTTTGGTTTGCTTGTGTCGGGCCTGCCGTTTAATGCCCGCGAATTTAAAGTGGCGGTGCCATCCGCCGTCCGTGACTATAGATGAACGTTTAGCGTAGCGCCGTAGATCCGCTGCCGCAGTAAAGGCGGACGAGTCCTGTGCTGATAGGTGGGCAGACTTGATTCGTATGAAAGGCTGATCGCGAGCACTGATGCGCACAACAGTCCATCTCGACACATCTTGGGCACCGGGCACTGCTTTCATGAATTAAATTAGGATGATAACACCAATCGTTACACGACTCGATATGAGAAATTACGAGAGACGGCTTTAGTTTACATGCTGAGTATTTAAAAACACACATTTCCACAGAAGTATCTTTTATGGTGAAAAGCTTCGTGGAAGAACCGTATAAAAGTATCTAGTTTTCTCTGCTGTTTACTTTCCCGTAAACCTCCTCCCACGCCTGCAAGAGGCACACGACACGCGGAAGGTGTCTGATGCCTCACCCTGTACGTTCCATATGCCAGTATGCTGTAAACAAAGTGCTGAGTACTTGCTTGTTTACGGGCGCTGGTCCCCGGTACACCTGATCCGAGACCATTAAGGGATCAGGTGGCTTGCTAACCGTGAAAAGCTCAAGATTGCAAGGTGTTACTGGGAAGCAAATTTAACAACGCAGCCGGGAGCGAGGCGACGCAGTGTAAGGATGGATGATCGTAAATCATGCGTACATATGCTCTCAGTGCGCTCCATAGTTTTCAAATGCTTCTGAAGTCGGGAATAAAGCGA
This sequence comes from Amblyomma americanum, assembly GCF_052857255.1. NCBI lineage: Eukaryota > Metazoa > Arthropoda > Arachnida > Ixodida > Ixodidae > Amblyomma > Amblyomma americanum. Next base: position 79,340,803 of record NC_135497.1, on the reverse strand, counting down.
CGAAGCAAAGAAGTGGTCCTCTCCAACGTTCATAGCCACGTTGCCTTCGCCGCAAGCGCGTTGTAAACACCGAACATTAAATTAATTCGCTCTGTTTTACACGGAACACAAGCGCACACACTGGAACGGCCTTTACTTCAGTTTTCCATGTATGTGACTGGCGGGACGAGTTTCAATAATAGTTTGAGACTTCCAGCTTCCCGATCGGCGCAACCTCTGGCGCTTTCAAGTCGGCATAATGGCAGAAGAGAGCGCTGACCCATGCAGTTAAGACAGAGATCAGCTTGCGTACGAACTGATTAAAAGAGGGTGATTAACGAACACATTCTTCCTTGATTATTCCGGGACAAAAAGAGGCCGTTGCGTCAGCCTATTTCATTTTCAGAATCTTTCCTAAATCCCCCGTCTCACAATCATTTACTCGTGAAGCGAAGGAAACTGTGGCGAGTCTACATTTTACTGCGTCGTATGTGGGATTTCGAGCATTTAGGAATGAGCGCTGAGCGAAACAACCGCGGCTGAAGTAATTAATTTTTTTTTCACCGCCTTACCATGTTTTGTTTTTCAGTTTTGCTTAGTGTCTGGTTCTTCACAGACCATTCTAAACTTTCCAAAAACTTCATTTTGCTATGGAATTCTCCCTCAGTAAACACAGCAGGGCAAAATGTTGGCTGAAATGACGCGTGTGCCGAGTGTCGTTGTCGAATACCGTGTTGCACCAAAATGACTGCCCGTCTATTATTTAAGGTTATTGGTGGGGATAGTCAAGACTCCGGAAGTATTTCTTTGATTTTCGAATTCGCAGTATCCCGAGAAACACGGAATATGAGCCGGCAGATATCTTACCTGAAGCATAATTTGCGCTGCCTCGTCGGGCTAAGTGGCATTCTAGCTGTCTTTGGTGATGGATTTTGAAAAGTGTGCTCCTGTCAAGAGTTCGTTCCTGGAAGTTTAACCACATATGTTTCCTGCTTGTCACCTTGCAAGAGATCATTATTTATTACCTCTTAGCTCTTGCATGACACTGTTTGCGGCGATATGAACGAGAGTTTCTAAAACTGGACGCGCTACTTTGCCGTGCATCTCACCCCGGAAAACAAATTATATATAATTGAAAGAAACACTTGGACTTGGCCAAACACGCATTACCCGTTTAGTAGATCCAGACTCTCCGCTCGACTGAAACCTGCCTGATTCTAATCAAGATATGGCTAATGAACAAAACTGGACCGAGCAACTTGATTGAGGGCAACTTCTTCCTTGAACCGGGTATATTTTGGCTATACGCACTTCTCTCGAGTGTTTTCCTCTCGTGCTTGTAACCGTCCCTACCACCACGACAGGTCCTGCGCGACCCACACGAAATGCGATTAAAGGGTGGCCACACTAGCTGGTTAAAAATGCCTAACGGCGGCGCATCCTAAGGACCAGCTAGTAACAGTAAGCAACGGCAAAAAGAGCTGCTCAATTAGGGAAGCGAGATTGCGCTGGTCTGCTGCGGCTGACTGGCCGAGAGGCAAGGCAGTCGGCCCAACTCGGCGGAGAGCGCCTTGCGCCGCGGCGGCCAGCGCCTACCACCTCGCCTGATTTACGCGGCCGGTGCCGTCGACAAGGCGGCGCTAATTAAAGCGGCGCGATTAGAGGCACGCGCCGCGGTGGCCCCGATTTATCGGGCCCACTCGTCGAAGCGACACGCGACTCGGCGCAGCGCCGACTCATTTCCCGTAATTTGGCGGCCCCGCCCAGTCGTTTCAGGCGCGATCGGCAGCGGCCGCTGTCCCCCGCACGCGATGCCGCCGCGCAACACATGTGCCGCCCCGCATACTGAGCAGTTCGGGTGGACTGCTGCCTCGTGCACCGCCCGAGCTTCCGCGGCGATCGGGCTCGCGTAGGCGCATTACCGCCACCAGGTGGGGCGCGGCGCGAAAGGAGCGAACGTGCGCACCGCCATTGTGTGCACTGCCTCCGTGGCCCCAACGAGGGCTGACTGTGCATCCAGAGGCCATGCTACTGTTTCTCGAAAGTGCCTGTGAAAAGCGAGCAACTGCTACTCTAAACAACGCGGACCCGCCTGTAGCTGATTACGTTCGACAGTTGTGATCGCGTTGAGTTGAGGGAACGACGGCGATCCTTGATGGGAAGATTAGGCGCCCTGAAAGTAACTCTGTCCATCTCGTCCTCGAGAGTGGATTGAGCATGAAGTGCACTGCAGGGAAGGCGTAGCGTTTTCTAGGGCGGCTCATAGGTAGTGGTGGTAGGCGCAGTGGAGTTTTGAGGAGCCTCCGTTTTCGCCGACTTTAGTTTCCTTAGCTTTTCTTCGCGAGCGCCCGGCCTCCTTCGCCTGTTTCAGTGCGTGGCGACCAGGTTGACTAGCGCTCGCCGCGTGCTGAAGAGCACTTGCTGTGCAGAACGCTAGGACGTTGAACTATGAGCCACACTGTGGCATACAGGCGGACGTTACGGGCCTGCCAAAACAACGCAGCAATAGAAAGGATAAAAGAACCGACGACTGAGCGATGGGAAGACATGCTGACCAGCTCGGACCCGAATGTTCGGCAGGAGCTGACCCGGGGAAGGGCAAGAGCGGCTGCAGAGTCCAGTGGCCTCCCGGCATAGGGGGGCCGACCATTTATATTAGTTCCAATTGAAATGTTTTCATCATTATCATCATTCGCCTCGGCCGAATGTCGCCACCGTTCAGTCGACCAGCATGTCGTCGCAACTGCAAGAAATGTGGTCGCGGTCGTGCAGTAGATCCCCAGGTGGTCCAAATTTTAACCCGGAATACTCCACTACGGCCCTTCATTCTTTCTCTTTTTCTTCTTTCGCTTCCTTTTTCATCCCATCCCTTTTTTTAATGGATTATCTGGAAATGAAAGGCGCGGTAACTGACCCATTTCTTGGTGGATGCCTCAACCGCGCCGTGAGGGGAGGGATAAAGGAGGGAGTGAAAGAAGATAGAAAGAAAGAGGTGTCGTAGTGGGCGGCTCTACAATAATTTCGACCGTCTGGGGACCTTTGACGTGCACTGGCATCGCACAGCACATGGGAGCCTTTTGCGTTTCGCCTCCATCGAAACGCGGCCGCCGCGGTCGAGTTCGAACACGGCTACTCCAGCTCAGTCGTCGAGCGCCCTAACCGCTGGGCCACCGCGGCTGGTTCATCCCATTCCTCACGGCGTTTTTGAGGTGTGCACTGAGAAGTGAGATAATTACTGCGCCTTTCCTTTCCTTTCCTTTCTTTTCCTCGAAAGCAAAGTTTCGCTCAGCGGTTTTCGGAAACGTCCGTGGCACAGACCGAACTGATGGACGATGATGAAGGCGACGATTTCGAAAACAGCGCGAGAGTCTGCGGCGATGGCCAAGTGGCAGCGGGAAGAGAAGGTGGCCTGTTTGCACCACTGCGGGTTCGAATCCTGCTCTGGGTCGCGAGCGAAGCCACGTATGCAGAAAGAAGCCAGCATGTGAAGTTTGCTGTTTTTTTTTTTTGCTCCCTCTCATTCGGACGGAGAAGTTCGAATAAGTTCGGCTTCATGCTCTTGTCCAGGTTCGGGTTCATGTCTTCTTCTAGCTTCGGACGATGCTCGCCCGGGTTTGCCGATAACGTGAGCTAAGAGCATTTCATGCTTTTCGAAAATCTTCTCGGCACACCCTGCGAAGGCACTGACGCCACCGACACTGACCGATACCGGCCGTGCGCACCCTGGGTGTTACCGAAGTGCAGAAAGTAGTACTTGTAGAAATCTGAAAGTTCAGGCGTTTGATCACCCGTCGATAATGACGTCAATGAGGGTATGCAGTCTTCGGAAAAGCGTTCGAGCCATTCAGAGCGGCTATAGTTTCTGCACGGACGTCACGGATGCGGTCCTCACCGAAGGCGTTTCTGCCCTTCTAGAGAACGTGGGGCGCAGCTCGAACGATTTCAAGAAGTGTCTCACATTGGAAAGCATACGAACGGAAAACTTAAGTCGGTTCTTGTATAGCCAAAGATGAACACTTTGCATTGTCTTCGATTTCATGAATCTTTCCGGAGGTGGCGGTGGCGAGAGGCAGGCGGGGTTAGCTCTACCTTGAAAATGCTGGCAATCGCTTAGCCTGTGTCATTGCACGGTCTAAACAAAATATAACACCTAGCTCCTCTTTAGAAGGCCGGTGTCCTCTAAGAATTTCAAAAGTAGCCTTGCTACCGTGCGCGTCATAGTTTTGCATGCTTTTGGGTGGAATGTGGGAAATGGTACTATTTGCACGATTGATAACTCCTATAGTTTTTCAAAAAGTTGGTATTAGTTTACTCTGGCCTACTTTTCAGGTGCGAATGTCGCGTTAATGTCTAGCGCAAGCTTCTCAGGCTCAATGTACATGCGCGAAACGAATTCCTCGTTTGAAAATAACGAACGCAAGGACGGCCGAAGGAAGTCGAGGCTTCAGCTGTGCTCTAACTTTACTGCGTACATACACGCGTGCTGTGCAAAAGCGGATGGCCCGTTTTTTTTTTTTGCGCCCTTACGGCTATGTGAGGGACTTTATCAGGGATAGAACAGGAGTTCTGAACAGAAAATTCCCGTCTTCACTTTCAACCTGAAGGCAGCGTTGCCAACCGTTCTTTGATCATACCATTTGCGGGGCCCGTGTACTGAAATCAGGCTGTCTGATAGGTACAAAGCTTGAGAAGTCAGCTGCCTGTCACGACTCCTTTGGGCAGTATAACTGTATACGAGTTACGAACTCTGAAATATGATTGATGACTGCACTAGAGCCTGACAGCTAAGTCAGTGAAACAGACTCAGTAATAGATATGAAAAGTTAGCGCAGTCACAGAAATAAATTAAAGGTTAAAAGAGGCAATTAATTTCAGCGCGTCTGAAAGTAATGACTACGAACGGCAGCTGTTTTGTCACCGCTGCCACCACAACCTGCTAACCCCCAGGCTTCAAAGCGTAGTTTCGTAAATGGCACGATCAAAGGGCTCTGAGTGTTGCCTATATAGTGAGCCAACCATTTGGTCTTCGGGTGGAGTCCTGGTAACAGGTGCGTTCTATAGGGATGCCTCGATGCCTGCGCCGCCGTTCAGAGTAGTGACGTCGATTGCTTGATCGCAAGGGGAAATTTCGGGTCACAGAAATGAAATAACAATTTCACGCCTTGCAGCAGCAGTAATGAATGGCCGAAATGCCGTTTTCCGCAACATTGAGCCTCTGCCCCAAGTGTTGCACAGGTATTTACCTTGTACGGTGACGCCGAGGCACCCTGGAGGACCTCATGGTGACCAGTGGTGTAGTGCCGTATTCGGCTGCAGCTAGAGCGGTTAAGATAGCGCTGCCGCATACAGTAACGCTATGCTAAAACTCTTGTCACGTGTTCTTCGGTCCAGCGGAAAAAACCTGGAGAGTTCTCTTTTAGCGCACCAAAAAAAGAAAAACGTGTATCACGTTTCCCACGGTTTCCCAAGGTTCTTCTGTACGTCACGGAACCCGCGTTACTTTTATGGAGCGGGGAGCCATCCTCCTTTCGGGCTCATCTATATTCTGTACATCACGGAAATCCTCATCACATGCAACGGAATGCAAGCGTGAAGAAAGAAAGAAAGCGCGGCATCGGCCGTGGGAGCGGAAGTCGCTCCTCCGACGTCCTCCGACGACAACGCCAGATGGAACCGCCAACGGTGGGCGGTCAGCTAGCGGACAAAGGAAAGGCGCATACTTGCGCTGTGACGCGCTGAGGATGGCGACGTCTGGATTCTCACGCAGAGCCTGCTGTCACGCTTACTCACGCTATACGCACCCTGCCATCTTTCTGGCGGTGCCGACGATTGGTGTCACTGAAAGAGAAAGCTCCGGCCATGCTCAAAAGATGCGGCAAAGCTCCCAACGTGGCCACACCTGGCCACCACAACCAGCGTCCTGTATCTTCTCCCAGAATAACCCAAGGCCACCACCACCACCACCACCACTGTCAGCATTCGCATTTGTATGACTTAAACGTCACGCGGACTCATCACGGGCCTAAGACACTTAACGTCCCTGCGCGGCGGTCACGAGACGCCCCCCATCCGAGTCTCCACGAATCACGCGGTTCCATGGGTTCCATGGAACGCGAGGCTTCCATGTCCATGGTTCGAGCTACGACGACTGAGGGTGGGAACAGAACGATGCGTAGGACAGGATGAATAGAACAAGCACGATGGTTCCAGAGCTAGAGCCAAGCCGACAGAACGAGACGCGTCAGCAAAGTCCTCCCGCGCTCTGCAGATCCGCCGAACATCGATGTTTGTTTTAATCGAGTATCCGACCCTTCTTGCTGTCACCATCACCACTACGACGTGTCTCGCTCAAGTCCTCACGCGTTTCTTCGGCGTCCTTTCTCTCGAAATCAGAACCGCCTCGGCATGTGCCACACCCGCTGCACCACGTGGTCTATCAGGTGACGAATGTTTTAATGCGAAAGCATTGTATGTCCCATTAGCACAAAAGCCGTTCGCGGCCGTCTGTAGGGCACGAAATTCGGATGATGCAGTATGGTGGTTTAAGACGCCACAACACATGTAAGCGAACATAGTCATGAATGATGAAATGTGCCGTGCTATGACTTTTGAAAGTCATAACTCATAGCCATTCTGCAACGTATCATGACTCAGCACTTTAGAGGTAACGTAATGTAAGGCGTATAGAGTTTGTAAAAATTATGCGTAGTCATGACGCGTAGTCTTAGTGAAGCCCCATAATCATCCTGCAACGTAGCATGACTAAGCCATTAACAAGTAACGTAGTCATGACGCGTAGTCCATTACGCATGACTCAGTACTTTAAAAGTAATGTAATGTAAAGTGTATGGAGTTTGTACAAACTGTGCATAGTCATGTCTCGTGCTCATAGTCATTATGCAACGCAGCATGACTCAGCACTTAGAAAGTAACGCAATGTAAAGTGTATAGACTTTGTACAAAGTATGCATAGTCATGACGGTTAATCATAGTCAAGACTCATATTCATCCTGAAACATAGCATGACTCAGTATTTTACAAGCAACGTAATGTAAGGTGTACAGAGTTTCTACAAAGTATGCATAGTCATGTCTCGTACTCATAGTCATTCTGCTACGTAGCATGACTCAGCACTTTAATGCTGTCGCATTCTCACACGTAAGCACGTGTCTCTGCCGAATTTTTTTTCCCAGACGTGCATGTGCGTCGGCGATGATAGCCAGGGGGGCTGCTGTACGCGTGAGCGGAGGACCTTTCTAGATCTCGTAGGCTGTTCTAAAAAGAAAAAAAAAATAGAGGGCAATCCTTTTTCAGAGGGAGTACTTCCCTCGCTCTCTCAGCGTATAGACGCTCACAATCACACTTCATCTCTGGTAACACTCGCATTCAGTGTTGTTACCTATTCCCTTGAAAGTAATCAGATTGTATAATTTTTTTTATTCAGGAATGCGTTTAGCGTGTTCTGAGGGCCTCGTGTCCCGCCGTTCTCTGTAAAATCACTGAGGAGAAGAAAGAAGAGCTTAGCAGCAGAGGAGGACAAGGTTATGAGGAGAGGAAAGGTGCGTGCATTCCTGCATTTTTTTTATATTGTTTACCTTTTATCATCATAGTTCTGTGCAGTGCAATGCCGACAAGCCTGTTTGTTACAATAAATAGACTGTACCAGTTCTGATAATGTGAATGGTGCGTGAGATAATTACAGAAAGAAAAAGCGCCAACGTGAACAAACACAATACTGTGACAGGGACAAGCGCTTACTGACTGCTGATTTTTTTTATTGAAGGAAAGACACAATATATAGGCGTACAGGGGCTCCGCTAATCTGAGACATTCAACGTCGCACTGTGTAGAGGGCCATAAAAGCGATAAAAGACACGTATGATAAGGTGAATGTACTAAAAACGTGAATTTCAAAAAAGGTAAAAAAGTGAACTAAGACACGTGGTCTGCAGGGCCAAAGGTCTATGAAAAGATTGGCCTAAAACCGATAGGCGGCTGTAAAAAAAAAGTGTCTACGTAGTGGAAACACCTTCGCAAAAAGCTCGGCCACACTTTGTTTACAGCCGCCAAACGATTTTATTGGCCGGCATGCTCTTGTCAGCATGCAGGCTGCCCATGCAGGCAGGAGCACGATTCGAGAATTGAACGCGCGATATGTGCATTACTTTGAATGGAGCGGCCTCTCAAACTGCACGCCTGGTAAGGCCCAATGAGATCCCGCGTCGCGCATTGCGGTCGATTTGGTAACACTTTCGCGAAAATTTTTGTGCTCAACATTTGCCGATGTGATGGGCCTGCTGACGGTTGTCCACAGAGCGTGTTTTGTCTTTAAATGCCTGTTATCAAATCTCCCGGAGGAAATTGAAGCAGGCTTCGATATAAGTTATAAAATGTCATCCAACGTGCGTTTATTGACGAACGGTGCTTCGCAGCCGGCGCTGCCGTGATCGTGGCGGCGTTCATTCGATCCCTCCCGGCGGCGCTGTATCCGGGCTTCTTGCGGGCTTCTTCCCTCGCGCACGCCGCTGGTGCGGGGTCTCGTCTTTCCGCCGAGTGCACGGCATGACGACCGGCCCTTTGCCACTCGTAGCAGCGAAATGAAACTGTGTACATCCTTTACGCGCTCCGCGTGACTCACCCCCGTACACGTTTCGGCAAGCGCCGCATTCTCACTGGCCGAACGCTCCGATGAGACAAAGGCTTTCTTGAAGCGGCACTCTTGGCCTCCGCACGGACGGCGGCGATTCTCTTGTTCATGAACAACCTTATCTCATTATTTTTTTTTCATTTGCTGCATACTCTTGCGGACTTCATTACAGAAGGCCACAATTTAACAAGCAGCAAGCATGCCATCAGAGTTGATGACATCCAGCAATAGTGTTGGCACTAAAAGTGATCTGCCGCCGCGGTGGCTCAGTGGTTATGGCACCAGGCTGCTGACCTGAAAGACTTGAGTTAGATCCCGGCCGCGGCGTTTGAATTTCAGTGGAGGCGAAATTCTACAGGCCCGTGTACTGTGCGATGTCAGTGCACGTTAAAGAAACCCAGGTGGTCGAAATTCCCGGAGCCCTTCACTACAGCGTCCCTCATAGACAGAGTCGCTTTGGGACGTTAAACCCCCATAAACCAAACCAAACCAGTACATTATCGAATGCATCTCGAGCGTGACTTTGAGACCTATTCGAATCGACTCAGGGATCACGGCGCGCTCTCCTTGCGTCGTCACTGAATTCGCCCAAGCCACGGCTTGTTTTCGAACGCGAATCGATCTCCACGAGGGAACAAAGGGGTAACCAACACGCCCAAGGTGCTATTCTTACAAATATTATGCGTGTCAAACATGGCAGCTTCTGGAGAAGACAAGGAACGCTCCCCACCTGTTATACTGTCTTCCACAGAATTATCGAGCAAAATATTGATCTGGGGTGCTAGCTTTACCAGAAAAATTGTGTGCAGGCTTCTGGCATAGATAGTGTTATGGGCCAGGATTCTGCGTCACGTGTGGAACCGTGTCGGACTTAGTGTTAATACGCAAGAGCGCACCACACTCTGCAGCAAACGTATAGATGTGAATTTACGCTAGCCAGCGCCGTGCTTGCTAGCCGCGGTGACTCTCGTACTAAGAACCTGCAGAAGTAAAAATCCACACATGTCTTGGTGACGCGAATGATATTAGAGAGTTCTTGGAGAGTGTTTTAATCGCTAGAGAGCTCCACGCCTGCAGTTACCGCTCGAGCACGGTCACAAAAGGCGCGCGGTGAACTTCTACGCATGGCTACAAGCGTTCGCTAATTACATGCTAAGCTCGGAATCAAGGACGTGGTCATGTTGAAAGGTGGAGTTGTGCTTTCGTATCCATAACGTGCTTCGTTGCTGGTCGCATTCCACTGAGTCCAAAACATCTTCCGCTACCCATGCCCAGCTTTCCTGGGCATCGCAGGCCATCGGCTGTGCTGATTAAACAGCTGATCACCAACTAGCGCCATCTGTCAGCCGTAAGTAGCGAACACCGCGTAACTGAACGGGAGTTTTTTCACTTGATGATGATGATGGTGATGAACTTCTATGGCGCATGCCAGTCTGTGGCCAAGGAGCGCCATGGCGCAAGGTGTTTTTCGACTAAAGATAGGGCCGAAGACCCATTTCCCGGGCATTACTCCCCAGAAGAACTTGACATACAAAATAGCGAAGTGTAAATGGCCACTTCGTGTATATTAACCGCCTCGCGGTTCATAATAAACTGTTGGAAGTTAGCGTTCGCGTGTGTTCCTCTTGACCCTGTGTGCTGTTGCACTATTTTCTATGTGATGTGCTAGCAACAAGCACAAGCTGCCACCTTACTATAATTATGACCCAAAAGAAGCCGAGCACCTTGCCAGGGGAAAGCTTGTACCCACTGGGGATCGAACCCCTCAGCTCCCGCTTGCGAGGTGGATGATCAAACCGCTAGGCCACAGCTGCGATGTATTTTCATTCATAATTGGAGAGAGTTAAAGCGCGTTGTGGAGACGGCGCGCGAAGATGTTGATAATGATCGCCTACGTACGCTTCTTACACGCTGCAGAGTCCGACATAATTTGTAGTCTGCCGCTGCGCAAACTTGAAGCCATTGTGCAGGTCTTCTGGGCTCGTCGGAACTATGCACAGGTGTATCCCATGAGCGGGGAATCTGAACAGAGCTTTAGACACGGAATGCATACTTGCTTTGCAGCTATAGCTGAATGGGATTTGTCATTTCGCTATCATCGCTTTGAACGTGTGATTCTGCGTTTCCGATTAGGACCTCGAATTCACTCCGCTTCCTTTTGCGACACACCGTATCGCTTAATCTGCTGTTGAAGATTGCACGGCACGTATTGGTGAAGCGCAAATGACTCGATCGGTTGATTCTGGCCGTCACCGTACGCCTGACTTGCTGAAGGTAGACTATTACACTACTAATACCTGCAGTAGTAGCAGTATAACGCTCCAGTTTTCAGCTTTCTGCCAAAGGTCTAACCTGAGCACGTTCTCTCGTTGGACTAGGTCCAGAAGGTCTCATTGTACTTGCCGCGGTACAACTTGAAGCGATAATTCTTGGCGAGCGTCTTGATCGTGAGTCGTCGACGTCATCCATTGTTCCTTCTGTACTGGCGGGTTTTTCAGAGCAGAGCTAGCGCTCGTGTCAGCCCCTAGGGCGCCACATCACATACTTCGCAAGCCGCTGGAGGCGTCTAAATGTGAAAAGTGACCCATCTTCCGGGACCGCTGGCGTCCAAACGCGCTCCCCGTGGGAACAGAATATAGCTGAGCTCCAGTCCTGTAGTTTGCCCAAGGTGCATAACCATTCCGTCCGCAGCCTGTTCGGAGCAAGCTTCGGGAACCGGAACGACTGTCGCCTCACTTGGACCGCGGTGGTGGCCACTCCGGTCTGGGAAGTGGAAAGAGCACCCACCAGTCCGATCGGAGCTCGGCCGGAAATCGAGACTTATGGATATGCATCGCGCGGCCCGCGTAAAGAAGCGGCCGCGAGGGAAACCGTTGAGCAACAACAGGTTTATGACCGGCACCGGGAACACCGCACACACACATACTGTCCCCTGACGTATGTGCGCTCGCGCAATTGGATGCGCTGATCTGGCGCGGCTTGGCCTGACCATAACTCAGCCGCGCCGCCGCTGCGCAGTGGACTCCGGCGAGACGTGAAAATAGGAGGCGGCGGCGCTCGCGACGCGCGCTTTACGGCCCCCGCGGGTGCAGTGGCCGGCTTGTGGCGGTTGGACGCCTTATTTCACGGCTAGGGCTGCGCCGGAGGCGACACAAACTGGAGTCCGCCGGCGTCCCGTACGGCGCCCTGGGCGGTCGTTGCTGAGATGATCGCGACGATTAGGCTCTCCCGCTGGCAGCAGGCGCGAGTCGCCCGCCGTCCACTTCCGCCGGACGCGTCAAGGAAGAATCGGTCTCGCTTCCTCCCTTCTCCGTGCTTCGGCTGGCCTCTCGCCTTAACGTCGGGCGAGCCGCGTGCCCTGGCAAACTGAAGATTGTTTGCGTCCCGTAAGCGTTGTTTGTGGCCGACTCCCGGACGAGAATGCGTTCGATGCGTTATGGTAATAACCGCCGCGGCGTCCACCAATCCGCGCTTTTTCGTCCCCGTCTTCGTTGTGGCTCCTTCGCCCGCGCTCAAAAGGCAGCCGCCTTCTGCTTTTCTTGCTACTTGTGTGCGTTTGTCGCGTGAATCACTGCGGTGCCTTGAAGTTTTTCACTTTTCCTTAACGTTGCGTAAAGTGCAGCCGTACATCACGCGTGTTTTGAACGAGAGAGCCCCTCTGGCTCCTTGGACGCGAGTGCAGCAGTCTCCCCGCGTTTTGGAGGGCGCCACCGCACTGAAAGCGGGCTCAAGTAGTGGGGAGGGGGCACTTGAGCGCGTGGAGGAATCGCGCTACGTCCCAGTGCGGCCGAACAGCGCACAATGGCCCTGTCACTCAGACGCGCCTCGAGTCTTGGCGGCTGCCTTCCCGGCTGGCCCCATTGTGTTGTTCTCTTTGGAGAGGGTCGCCCTATCTGCGCTGGCTTTTCATTACCTTGTTAACCTGGGGTGAATCAGAGCAGACATCTATTACCGCGAATACGACGTTCGCCGTTGACGCGCGGCATATTCCGAGGTTTAAGGGCCGCAGGTTTTCACGCCAGTATTCAAGATTTGCAATACCTTCCACTCCACGCGATGCCTCAGAGGCAATGGCGTTCAGATGCCGAGCCTAAGCTAGCGACGTAGGACCCCGGTCGCTGTGGCTGCATTTCAATGGAGGCGAAATGCGGAGTCACCCGAGTAATTTTAAACGACCATCGACACCTAATTTTAGTTGTGTGTTTTGTTCTTTCAAGTGATGCTTTAGACATTAGAATACATGGTTCAGCACGCGGCATTCGCCTACGGCCACTAAATAATTTAGAATTCAATTTTTCTTTTCCCTCATGCTGTTTCGGATTCATCAACTGAACGATGGCTGTGACGGGCCGTTGGTGTTTGGGTCACGCGAGGCTCTGAAAAACTGAAATATAATCGCAGATACCTATGTTTTGAATGACAAAAAAAACGACGTATGAACAATTTTATAGCCTTTTTTTTCTTTCATGGCTCACGTGACCTAAACATCAACTACACACGTCACAGCTGTCGTTGGACTGATGAAACCGAAATCGAAAAAACATCAAGAAGGAAATCACATAATAAATTATTTAACGGTCGTAGGCGAATACCACGTGGTGATGTATGTATACAGTAACGTCTAACGCATCATTTCAAAGAAGAAAATACGAAAACAAAAATGTGATGTCTATACTCTTTGAAGGAACCCCAGGTAGTCGAGATCAATCCGAAGCCCTCAACACGGCGTCTCTGTAAGGCCGTTTGCAGCTTCGGGGATGTTACACTATAACCACCGAGAAATATGGTGCGACGAGTAGCGCAAATAATGGCTCTGGATGAAAGTCCCAAAGGTGCGCAGGGGCTATGCGAGACGCCGCAGTGGAGGGCACCGGAATAATTTCGAACAATGCAACGCATAGAACACGGGCGTTTTTGCATTTCGCCGCCATCAAAATGCGCCCACCAATGCCGGGATTCGACACCGTGTCCTCTGGGAAAACAGCCGAAACAGCCACTAACCCATTCGCGCAAGCTCGCGATGTGCTGGACACAGGAAAATAACGGCGACAGGCGACTCTTGTGCTTTCCTGTATCCCGTTCCTCGCGCGGGCTTCTTTCGCTATGAAATCTCTCTCAGTCATTTAGCAGTTATGCAGAGCACATGTGTATTTTGTGCAGCATGAAGTTGCAGGAAGAGCGCAAAATTGCTGCGTGAAAAGTGGGAAACAACCAAGCGAAACGCAGTGATCGGTATGCTTTGAAGAGGTAATACACGTTCGGGTCCCTGGCGCTGTTGCTGTTAAAAGAATGCAGCGAAAGTTAGGAACCAACCGACGCTCTTTGTCCGTTCTGCACGCAGCGCACACCCGCGAGCAGAAGTAGTAATAACAGTAACGGCTGCTTTATTTGCATCATGAATACACCATACCGTGAAGGGCCTTATATAGCTTCCATTTCCCAAATTACGTTTCAGCTTTACCAATACTGCAGTTGGTCTTTTTGTTTTTGTTTGTTTACTTATTGAGGTGCATCTGGGAAGTAATAATGGCTTGAAGAACGAACAAGAACGGCATTTTCCCCGGAAACGCACCCCAGAACGCAAAATGTGAGGGGGCGTTCGGTTCAATGGCACTAGAGAGCGTGTAACACCGCACGCTGCCTCGAACTGAATACAAGTCCGGAACGTTGCTTGCGTACTTTCTTAAAATCTCTCATCAGGCCTAAGCTTCAGTGTGGCAGCAGGCCATTTGAATCTGCCGCGTGCATTCGGTCGTTTTCATTCAAAGAACCGTCCCTTAAGAACGTGCAAGGTTTCGTGGACAGAGGTTGCGGAGAACTAAGGCTGGCTCTCATTAGTGCGCAGCTGGACTCAGCAGAAGGCACATCCTCAAATTCAGACTGGCTATATAGTGCCTAATTTGTGGCTAACTATACTAAAGCGGTGCCAATGTATTCAGGCCAGGTGCACAAGGACTGACGGCATCAACGCACTCGGCATTCAGCTATTGGCTACTGGAAAACAGACTTCACCAGCGTGTAGGAGGCCGGTGCGTTCCATGCCAGCCCGCATCCCGCGCTCTGTAGGTGCGGGGCTTCTCGCCGCGGGGAGGCGGCGGCCGCTGCCGCGTGCGCCGAATGCGGCGCCCGGGCGAAAATCAGTTCCGCGGCTGAGCACAATAGATCACCGAAGGGAGGCCGGGGCGCGCGTCGCGTCTGAGGTAATGCACCGCGACAACCGCGTTTCCCGCCCCGCTGGGCCCGACACACGACGGGTCCCCGCGGGTTCTGTTGGGCGCGACCGCAGCTTCGATTGCGCGATGGTGCCGGGTCCGCCGAACGACGGCGGGGACGCGTCAGCGTGGCCGGAGCCGCATCTGGCGCGTCGGGCGACGTGGCTGGCACCAGCCTTTCGACCATGCTTCGGGGCAGCGCCTATACCACCTCCGACGGGCGCTGCCCGGCGAAACGTTCAGGGCGAAGATGGCGCAGTTCTTGTATCACAGAAGGCTACCGGGAACGAGTGAACTTGGGAGCGCGCTAAGCTAACGGCGGCTTATTCGAGCGTAGCGACAGTGCCTTAGAGTGCGCGATGCACTGCGGCCGGGGGAAGTCGGCGCCCCGCGCGAAACTGTACTCGTCAACATCCCACCCTCAAATGCTACAAGTGAACTGGAAATCGGGCTATCCCTCCACTACGTTCGAACAAAGCACAGACAAAAAAAAAACGGTGGGGGGTGAAGCACACTGTAGGTTCGAAGGAGCAAGGAAAGCATGAGGATGAATATTAAGAAGGGCTCCAAGCCGCGGCGCGCAAAAAAGAAAGACGAAAAGTGCCCATCCAGTTTATTGTTATTATACGCTCATTCCGGGACACTGTGCGGGCATTTTCGGAACGACGGCGAGGCAACACAATCATCATTTGGACCCAAAACAACGCGTCGTCTCCGGCGCCTGCCAAGGGCGCCCTCGGGGGAGCGCCCGGAGGTTAATTCCATATTCAAGGCGCTTTCTTGGCCAGCGCCGGCCGCGCTAACCATGATGGGCCGGACGGGCCGGCGAGAGCATTTACAAACGCGTAATGGAACGCCGCACCACCGTCCGACCGTTAGCGCGCGCGCGCCCGTCTCGAGACGATCCAGCCAGCCGCCAGGGGGCGATGGCGGCGAGGGAAAAAAAGAAACGGTTCCCGCTTCGAGGCCCGAGCGCTCGCCTTCGCGCGCGGGCACCGAAGGACCCCCGTCGCGCAAAGTGAGCGCACCACGGCATGTCCCGAGCGCATCTCTGGAGCGTGCGCGCACGCGCCGCGGTCTGCCTGTTTACACGGCAGGCGCTGCTGCCGTCGCAGCGCCGACTGCCTATCGCTGTTTACACGGGCTCCAAATGAGGGGTTAATTGCGGGGGTTGCGCGCGGCGCGTGATTTACGGCGCCCCGTGACAAGCGCCCTGTTTACACCACCGCTCGCGGACGGACGCATTCCCCGCGTGCCCGGCGTGGCCCTTTCGTTTACACTGGGGCGCACGCCGGGCGATCGCTGGCAGCGAGAAAAGTCGCGTCCGATCCTCGCGCGCCAATAAACAGAGCGCGCGCCTGCGAGAGCTGCGGGGCGCCCTAATGAGCAAGTCCAATCGCGCGTCTGGCTCGGAGGCGTCGCTGAAGAAGAAGCGTTTCTCCCTCCCCGCGCTCGATGCACTGAATCGCTCGGCTGCGCGTGGCCCGGCTTCCAGGGTGAACTGTTGCTCCGATCGGACCCGTCACAAAGCGTGAGCGCTGGCGTTGCTCGGCGTACTGTGGTAGTAGTAAGTGGATTTTGTTAAAATAATAGCAAAAAGGAAGGAGAAGATTTTTGCTAGCCCCGGCATGTGCCATCGATACTGAAGCGCCTGAGCTGGGGCAGCGGAAATAAAGGATAGCACGCAGAATGGAGAAATTAAACAGGCGAGGGGACAGGAAGAGAGGATAGGTGGAGAGGTAATATACACAAACTATTTACACAATAAGAAATGTGTACAGATTGCGCGCGCGATTAGTTCATGATGGAAGGCATCTACTGTGCCGATTTGAAACTAAGGGCAATGTTCTGGCGGCTCACATAACCGTACCAAAGTTTGGATATGTATTATTGGGGACAAAAGTTTGTGGGACGCGAGTTCTTAGAAAAACGTTTATTGTAGCTCCGGATCGCTACCCAGTCGCCTGAAATTATTACCAGAGAAGGAGCATTTAGGCCCTTAATACCTGCATAGTGGAGCTTCAGTAATTGTTTTTTTCAAGAACTCACGTCCCGCAGTCTTTTGTCCCCGATGGTGCAGCTTCGTGTGGCTGCAACAAGGACAGACGCACAAGTTGCGAGCTGCTGAATCGTATATAAAGCAACACAAATAAGGGATCAAATATCGATCGCCCATGTAGCAGTCACACGTAAGTTGGCTGAGTGGGCTCAGCTTGAGCGATGATGAATGAGACGATGCCGACGACGATCGCAGAGCAATTTTCTCCACTTAGCGTTTAATAACTAATATCTGCGATTTTCGGCATGCTCCTACACAAAATTTCAAAATCAGAATTATAGGGTCCTTTGTCGACCACTGCAGTTTCACTCATTCCACCACCTCACACACAAACCACTTTTTTTCTTTCTCTCAAACCTTCAAGGCCGTTTTCTGAAGCAGTGAGCACACTATAGTAATGGTATATTTAGTGGGACATATATGAAGTAATATTAATTCCAACTACGTTTGCTGCGTAGGTGTGTCATTGGAAATAAAGGAAAAATAAAAAGCGTAAAAAAACAAATGCTTTCGCATTTAAAGCACGTATTTAAGTGCCTTCAGTAATTGTTTTTATCATTATTGTTAATATTTTACGTCAAGCAGGCTGCGCACAAAGGATCGGCGAAATCGGTGCGTGGGGGCCTTGCTGCTAGCGCACTAAATGCCTTACTGTTCCGTTACAGTTGGTGGCATGCCTCCTTTGCGCACGGCAACGGCTGCGCACTCTGCAAGGACACTCGTGCCCCAATCTTCGCTCCTCGTTCGAGCAGTGAAGTTCCGCAGCTCCGCGGCCGGCGCTGTCCCCGCGATGGCGATGCGGTCCCCGGCTTCGTCCTTCTGCGGCACGCCGCGATTGGATGTTTGGCACTTCCTCCAGAGGGGTAAAACGTGCGTCCTAGACCCTGCCGACGTCGCTTATCATTTTTCCCGCGCCGGATGGGATCGCGTTAGTGACGTTGACAGAGCATAGTCGACGCGCACACGCGTTGTGGGCGGCTTAAGCCCATTGTCAGCTTGTTATAGCTCGCTTCTCTCCATCCGATGGCACCGGTTGTTACGGCTCGGGTAGCATGGCCGGCTGTTGTGATGCAGGGTAGCGCGGATGGACCGGAGAAGGGATGAGGAAGCATGGAGGCTGACATTTGGGAAAGCGATAAAACAAGCAGGTCTACTGGCATTCTGAAGAAACTTATTCACATATTTTACGAAGGAAAGAACAGTCAAGTTCATAGCGTCGAGCGACTGGATGAGCCTTGTCGCCAAGGCCCAGAGCGATCGTTCTCACTTAGGACGCTCGTTGAATACCCTAAGCCTCCGCCCCTTCACAAGGCGGTGGCAGTTGAACACGAGGCACATATAGGAAGAGTGACGCTGCACATAGCACGCGGAGGCACTCGTTGCAGAGTCCACGCGTGGGAACTGGCGAGGAGGAAACGAAAGTCCACAGATTTTTCGCACCGTGGTGCAGCATTGGTGCAAGCTGCACGTGTCCATCGAAAACACCGGTGCGGCGCCCTGGCTACAACTTCGGCGGGCTCTCTCCGGTCGGGATGGCTCTTGTCAGTCACGGTTAATTACTGGAACTCACCGTTCCCTTATTGCCCAGTCGTCCGTCGCGTCTTGCGAGAAACTGCAGAGAAAGGGAACGTCATCTCCCCCCTCCTGAAGAGCGTGGGAAAGATTCCGCAGGCAGGTTCCCAGCACATCCTTTTTTTTTTTTTTGGTGGGGTCCTCGTGGGGTCAAACGACCTGTCCGCTACCGCGTGGTCATCCCGGATGATGGAATCATCGCTTTAATCCTTTTCGGCTGGTGTGCATGCCGTTCATAACAAGCACTAAGGAATGAAAATACACGCGTTCTCTCTCTCTCTCTCTCTCTCTCCGTTTTTCTATCCTCCTTTATTAAGCATACAAGAGGTATGCTGCTCTGTTGTAAGCGCATCCGCATCTGTCCTAGCAGAAGACTGTGTGTGTGTGTCCATGAAAAGTTGTTGCAGCGACACGTATCTCCTCGTGTTGCGTGAAGATTCTGTTGCCATTGACGTTACCAAGAGCATCAAGTGTGGGCAAAAAGGGTGGAGCACAACCTGCTGCGATCGCACGGGCATTTTGCGTTCACAATAGTTGGCTTACCACACCTAAATCTGTTTTCTTTTGCGGTTTGCCGAATTCTTTGGATGCCTTCTAAGGGTGAAAGCGTTGGTGAGTTGTCTCCCGAGGCTTTATACTTTCGACGTATTCGCACGAGACAAGTTTTTTGTTTGACCTTAAAATGCGCAAATTTAGCAGTTATTGACCTGTTTCCGTTAGCTTTATACTTCCCCTACTGTAGGATTTTCTTTTTAAACTGCCCGAAAGCACGACGTCAGTGTTCAACTGCGAGTCGCAGTCCTCAATAGCGCGTTCGATCGGCGTGCTCCGTCCTCCGAGCCATCGAGCCTGGGTTTAATGATCGCACATTGCCCATCTTCTTCTTTGTTGCATTCAGTGAGGAGCAGTTTGTTTCCTCCAGTTTTAGCAAGTCAGCTTACAATTTCCTCGAGTGGGCAGAAATATTTTGTCATTTAGTGGCGAGGCTTAGTATGCCACTGCAGTGGGTGTTAGGTTTAGGGTTCAGAGCAACTTCGTCTGACAGATATAGTAATTGTTTGAGAGCAGTCTAGGGCAGTATGAACACAACAGCTTAGTGCCAGCAAAATCAATGAGCAGCGTATCGACGTGACAATGGCTGCAGTGCTGCCGAGCTCATAGGAGGCGGTGCAGCAATCTGTTGTCGCTTTTATAAGGCTGTGAAGGGGCGAGTGAGTTGATTTCCGGCATCGATTAACTATGGCCCAAGGCGATAGTCTTCACCGTGCGGCGGCGCTGTGTCTGCGCTAGCGTGCAATGGAACGGCGGGCGCCTGTAGTGGTCGACATGCGGTTGCGCAAGCTGCACGGGGCGTTGTGCGGATGGCCAAGTTTCTATCCAGGCAGTCGGCAGCGCCCATCGCTCAAGCAACGGTCACCGTGTCAAAAGAGACAGATGAACGGCTGCTTGACCAACGGGCGCCGCAGGCCACTTGCCGTGAGCATGGCTGCAGTGCTGTTCAAAGAGGGCTGTCTAACTGTCGCGACACTCCATGAGATGAGCTTGCTGTTGTCGCGCTTTTTTGTGAGGTGGGTGTATGAGCAGGGCATTTAGTTCAACTTTATACGGCATTTAACATCTCAGCTTTCAACGGCAGGATAGCTTGTCGCACCGCGCATCATTTTTTTTTCTCTTTAGATAGTTTAAAATTAGGGGCTAACTTGTTTAACCGCTGACTGTTCTGGTGCAACGAAAACAGGTTGCGCCTATCTTGCACGCGTCGCATGTCTGCGCCTGTTCGCAGCGACGCGCGTGCGAAGCCTTTCGGGGTGGCTTGCACGCGCTGGAAAGAGAAGCCCTTTGACCTTTCGCCGGGACTCGCTTCTCCGAGCGCGTTGATGCTTTGGGTGTCGGCGTGGGTGGTATCACCGCTTTGACGCGTTCGCCGCCCGCGCTTCGAGGTGCTGCAAGGATTGCGCGATTCCGCTTGCGTAGGCACCTGTGTACGCGGGCATGCGTGCGACGTGCGCGCTCACGGCTGCGCTTCCGCGCGGTCCTTCGGGGAACGGAGCAGCGCTTCGCACTGCTATCTCTCTTCCGTGGTCGTAATTTCCCGGGCAGTGGCGAGAACCAGGGAGCGGAATTGCGAGGCGTAGGTTGGTTCATTCTGAAACGTCGCTCAAAGCTTTCGTTCCCTCGAGCCCCTTCCTTTCGTTTCGAGGCCCCGCGAATATTCCGCAGCAGAGCAGGTGCGGAGAGCGTCGATATTAAAAGTTAGCTGTTTCAGTACGCTCGCGATATCAGATCCTCGATTTGCTTTTCGTCGTCGCTCTTCTGTCTTGCATGCAGCTCTCGCGTGGAAAGTACCGCGAGTGTCCGCATGAGCGCACTATTGGGCACTCACCTGGCGCAAACTAATGCATTACTATAGAGGCACAGTTTTCAGAGTGTTTCGTATACGCTTATACGTATTCCTAAGAATGCCTGGGGCTAACATTGCGAATGACGTTCTGCAGTGGTGAGTATGGCTGCCAGCGGAAGCGTGCCCTACGCTTTTCGATTCGTTGAGCTATATAGCCCCAGAAGAAATGAGAGCAAGTTTGCGCTATCTGAGCGCGCTTTGGCGGCATTGATTAGGCCTCCTTCCCTCTTCAGATGATAACGGAAAACCCTTACGTTGAACGTACCCGATGTGCAGTCGTCAGCAGGCCTGTCTAGGGTGCTCGAACGCCGCCCTGTCGCACAAAGGGAGCGAAATTTTTAAGCAGGTATACGGTTCTAGAGACAATGCTTGCGCTGGAGCGAAGTAGCATATCAAGCGAATCAAGTCAATTAAAGATGCAGCGATTCAGGGGCCGAGCTATCAATGCTATTGTCACGCGCCGCTTGAACACGCGGACAGCTCTGGCACCTGATTTGCTGGCGTGAGGTGCACCTTCCACGGCAGTGGCTACAGTTCGCGAGACACAGTGTAAGCGCACTTGATTTCACTCCAGAATAGGGATTTCATCACTGACCCGCTCGCATTCCAACAAAGTCGCAGCTGCAGTGTGCTCTCTGCCGCGCCGTTAGCAACCTTCCGCCTGTCATTTCTCCCCAGTTGTCGTGCGTTGCTTTCGCTTCCTTTTTCTCTTCTCTCGGCTAAGCTGTATATCCAGCAAATCAAGTTCACGCTACTTTGTTGACTGCACTCCGCTCGGAGTTGAGTCACTTCGCTCTTTACAAGAGGCCGTTTTTCGTCCGAACAGCCTACAGTGCGGCCGTTGCAGCTGCATTTTCCACCTGTCCTTACCCCGACATCGCGGGCGCAGAGCCGCGGTTCAGTGCCGAGGCGTCGACGCCAGAATGTATCGCTGCATCGTTTGTTGGCCTCGCTTTGCACCCCCTTCGATCCCCGTTACGCTCGCTGCCGGCGGCGAGGGTTCGGGGCCGAAGATAAACACTTGGCCGCGCACAAAGCTGTCATTGAGCGCCGCGGCCCCTTCAGCCTCTCTGGAGGCGCGCATCCGTCTAGGCGGCCGGAGACGACGACCTTGAGCGGGCCCCTCCCGTCACGGAGTTGGCCGGCTCTCCGCGGTCCCTTTTCCCGCCGTTGCGCAAACCGCGCGCAGGCAGCTCTCCCGAGTCCCCTCCAGGCGCTGGCTTTGCGGCGCGAGAGGCCCGGACGGGCGGCTTTGGAGATTAGCAGCAACCCTGAGTGGAGGACCATTATGGATCGGCTGGCGGCAAGAATGTGTCAGGCGGGGGCCGCCATCGACGCCGCTGCCTCGTGGGGTGACGTTGCCCATTCCCGGTTCGACCGCCTCGGGGTCCCGTCCCGCGCCTCGGGGGCCCCGAAGTGGATTCGGGCTCCGTCCTGAGGGGCCCAACGTCTGCCGTTTTGTTTGTGCGCAAGTTCGCTTCGCGAGCGTTGCCACGCGTGATCCGGGGGAACGAATGTAAGCGGCCTGGATAAGCGACAGGCCCAACACAACTGTGTGCTTCAGAAACGCTTCAGTTTGTTATTCCGATTGCTTAGGGCAGAGGAGAGCGGCTGCGCATTTGGTGCTTGAGAGTCGGGAGTAAAAACCAAATATACCGACAGCCTTGCAGGTGTGCGGACATCCAGCCTATGCTACTACAGCGGTAGTCATAACTGACGCTCAGGTTGGGCGACTGGCTACCGAGGAGCCGGTTATTCGAAAATTAAATCGGAGATGAAGCTGTGCCTGTGAAGTATTTTCTTATCGAGCTACTTAGCAATCGCAAGGTGCCACCTTTTCAGACACCTTATACCTCGGTAAAGAATACCCGTCAAGTGGCTGCGGCTTACCTAAGGCAGTAAATGTGCTGCCATGAAGCAGTAAATAAAGGCTGATATCGCCGTGCGTTGTTCCGAAGTTCAGGACGCTCGCACGCGTCGAAACCAAAGATCCGTGGCCCCGCTCAGCTCGGCACTGAACGTTGACACCGAGCAGCAGAGCGTCCAGGTGGTGGTGCCATTCCGGGGCGAAAAGAAAGTGTTGAAATCGACCCGTCCATCGGCGTCATGATTAGTTTCTAAATGGGCTGAGAGACAGCGCTCGGAGGCGCGACTTTTCGGACCCCCGGCGATAAGATCGGAATGGGGGCATCCGCTGCGAAGAAGGCGGCCGCCCGCCCGTTCTGGCGCTTTTCTTTTTCCCCCCGTTTGCTTTTACGGCGGCGCATAAAAACCGGCCCGCTGCTCGAAACCGAGTGCTCCGTCATAGCCGCGGTGACATTGACCGCCGAGCGCCCCCCGCGCGCGTCTCCGATCGGCCCCAGAGATGGGGACAAACACGAGAATCCACTTAAGGGGCCGGCGGGCGCCACCTATCTTTACGAGGTGGCTACTGATACTTATGAAAGGGGAAGCTGGCCCGCGATGTGACGCCACAGCAGCGGCGGCGCGTCCACGGTGTGGCGACCGATGCGCTAATGGACGCCGAGGAGGCCTGGCGAAGATGGAGCCGCCATTTGGGCGCTGCTGCGCTCATTGACACCGCGGGCCGAGTGGTCGGCCGTCCCACGGGCTTCCCCTTGTGTGGCCAGCGGCTGACACCTCTTCGTCCGGTTCTTCGGGCATCTCTGCCCTTGGTCGTTAAGGTTACAAATCGAAATGAAAGCTGCGGTTGATGTCAAGGGCGTCTGAAGGTGAAGGTGTGCCGTCTTTATAGCTGTGCTTGAATTATTCTGAGACGCGAAAAGTGAGCTGTCAGTTTTTCGGGCTCGTGTGTAAGGATTAAATGACAAAAGACGACGCAGAAAGTAATAGACAGTTTTAGCTGTGCGTACGCAAAGCGCTACGGCGCTGCGTGCGTTAAGCTGTCCGCTCCGAAGTATACACCCCCTGCATGTTTGCAAACAAACGAGGCGGCGCTGCAGTCGCTAGCGGGCTCGCGGTAGGCAAAAGGCGATTGAGTGGCGTCGCGGAGAGGCGTTGAGAGCGGGTTTTCAAGGCTTGCAGGCGCGTTTCCAGTTTCTGCGAATCACAGCAATGGTTAATGCTTCCAACTTAGTAATTTCTCCAAGTACACGAGCTCGCGTTGGCCACGTGCGGCGTATTCAGAGAAATAGTTCGCCACTGTGTATTGTATATATGGTTAGTAGTAAACATGTAGCAAGAGTTTCTGTCGTTGATTTATACGCTAGGCATTGAATAAAATAAGTTTTGACAGTCTGCACTAGCCGTAATGATCTTACTTCGGGACAGTAGTGAGGGGAAGTGCTGGCGTTGCTTCGTCGGAGCAGACGTGCGCTCACCGTCTGTGGACGTACGTGTCGCGCTGTGCGAAAAGTGGGGACATCGTCGTGTCCCCGATCTCCTCTGTCTCGCTTAAGCGCTGTTTTTAGCCGTATGATCACGCACCAGCCAGGCCGACTTCTCCCCTTGTTAAACTGGTAGATTTGGTGAAAATTTTTGATATCTGGAATTATTTTCTTTCCTTGCTTCGTGACGAAGAATTATAGCAAAATACTCAGTACAAATTAATAAATTGCGCTTTCAAGATGTGTGGTCGTCGAAAATTGTAAGGTAATTTCATCGATTTCAGTGCCGAATTTCTTTGACCAAAGCGACAGCGAAGAGGCCATAAACGAGGGAATAAACTTTAAGGTTCGTTTTCTGACCTCTCACATTTTCTGCGACTGGCATCACTCACACTTTCGTAATTCCGTGACGCATGAAAATAGAATGATTCCATTTGTCGCAAACTATTCCTCAGACGTTGAGGACCGTAATAAATCTCTCGATTTTTTTTCTACACGTGCAGTACCATGTTAGTTATTTTTCTAAGAAACGTTTTCATGTAACTATGCATGCATAGGTGCTGATAATCTAAAAAAAGAACTAATCGTGTGATCATACAGAACAGGGTTTTATGTATATGCAGGCATAAATAATTGAATAGAAAGTGCGCAATTTTTTTGAGACCTTGGGGTGACTTGAAGAGGGTGTTAATTATAATTACCCAGAACTGCACTAGGTATAGCTAAAAATAAAAGGCATTACTGAAACTAGCGTAACAATTTCATATCTGCACCAAGTTTAGTTGCATTTCGCATGCATAAATAACGAAAACACTTTTCATTTCCGCGTCCCCTCTCAATCTCGCCACGTGTCTGTTAGTAGCACGCCTGCGGCTGCTTCTTTCCAAACAAGCTTCGCGATCATGTACTACCTCATAAAACATGACTCATGCATGATGCAATGGAAAAGCGTGTGGTGTTTAGCACACTTAAGGTACGCTATTCTAAGCACGCCAACGCGACCGCGCAAGGTTGGCACAACTTACCAGACTTCTTTCTACTCGAATCGAATAATCCCGTTGGTGACATTAAGAAACAGTTTCAAGTAAATATCAAATGCCACAAAACGCGCCATCAAAACAAGCTGTGCTATCAACAAAAGAACGCATTCCTTGGGGGCGAGTGTACCTTCCGGCGCCCCGTGCACACCGGCTCAAGGTGACAAATACGTGTGCAGCTACATATGCGCTTTTTTTTTCTTGTGCAATTATCAGCCTACTATCCCGATGTTCAGGTGAATGAACGCAGTAACTCGCATGCTATTAAGTACATTGAGTGGCAGTGCCGACCGACTCCCAGACTTCGCGCCAGTTTACTAATGCGGTATTTATCTGCGAGAAAATTATCGAGGCTAATTTAAATTTCCTTGTATGCTACTACGCGGATCCAACAGTGACGCAGCTGGTCAATACATGCTGCTTCTGCAGTGCACAGGCATGATGCAGCCGCCGGTAGCTGCGGTAGGCACGGGCAGGCGGAACCTCTTTTGCCTATCATGCGAAAGTCGCTGCTGACATCAGCGCCACCGCATCTTCGTGACGTCGCGGGGTGAAGGAGGTCTATAGTTTTAGCTGGCCCAGCCGTAGCGCCATCTAGTGACAAGACGTCAAAACACATCAACGCTCGGTGGAAGAAAATTTCATCCGTGATTACTGATAACTAGGGTGAGCGCATTGGGAGCCTTTTATTGTTCCAAGAAGAAAAACTATGCAAACCGAAGAACATGTAAGAACTGACTAAAAGCTAGAAAACTGCTTCGTCAGGTGTCGTTGCTACGAGGAAAACACACTGCATTTAGTTAGGCCTAGGAGCTTGAAAATCGCCAAATTATCTGAAAAACAAGGGCTAGTTATCGCTTGTACCGCTACGTGTGGGCAAGAGTAGGCGAAATAAAAGCGAACCGCTACCATTAGAGCGAGCTATTGCGTCGGAGAATCCAGCGACGACATGTATTTATTCCGAAGCGGGCGAGCAGGGCGCCGCCATCTTGTGAACGTTAACGTACGCAAGCGCTGCAACGCAACGTCCGCTGGCTAGCGTACGCACGCAAGACGCAGGGCTTGCGTTCTGCGCTTGCGCACTACCGTCCCCGCAAACTCCTTGCGTACGCTAAGCCGTTGCGTACGCACAGCTAAAACTGTCTGTTATTAGAGACCGCTGTATCGAAATGCCATAGCTGTTTCGGTGGGGGACGCGCCCCACATACGGCCTCTTGAATGCTCGTGATGGCGCGGTGAAACTGCTCCATGAACCACTATGCGCACCTGGTCTGCTTCTGAGCCGTATAGAAGAGCACTTACGGCACCACCAAAGACTAGCCGGTCATGAAAGGTAAGGGCAGTGGTTCTACTCACCCTGCAGAGATGATAGAGCTGCAGGGGTGCCAAAAGTACCGCACTGCGGTTAAATGGCTAACCTCGTGGCTTGTCATTTTTTGACCAAGCTTGTGCGTTGCTAGGCCAGAGCTAGCCTCGTTTTAGTTTAGTTCCATCAATTTTGAATTTTAGTTTGACTTGATTACAGTAGCAGCGCTGTTGTAGTCAAGCCACTAAGCTGCGCTTTCAGTTAGGTTATAGCACTTGTGGCCTCTGGCAACGACTTAACTATGCCGCTATACTTCTTAGGCGTCCTGGTTTCGCTAAGCTCGCTGAAGTGCGTGCGTGATTTTAGGCTACTGGATGCACTGGCCGCTGCCGCCCTGCTACTCGGTCGAAGATCATTGAACGTCCGCATGCCTCGTCAGCCAAGCACCGGAACGCGGAGGCGAGAAACACTTCAGTCCTCACGCCCCAGTGTCTGCGTGCTCGACGTCCTTCAAAAGGGCGCGTCTGCAGGTTGGTGTTGGTGCCTCGCAAACGCGGATCCGTATAACGATGTGCGTGTCCCGAGCAGCGACCGCGCGTTAAAACGCGGTAACTACGTGCGCAGTATACCTCCTTGCTCAGCGGTACAGCAGCCTGCACAGTAGGCGGTACTCAACACCGAACGAAGCCTGCACGTCTGCAGTGAAAGACTGTCGCGCCCCATATTCCGATAAAACTCGGAGCTAAAACTGTAAGCAGCTCAACGTGTGCCTCGCAGAAGCAACTATGCGCCCTCTGCTTTGCCTGCTTTCTTTTTTGTCCTTGCAGCGTTTCGCTCCTAGGAGAGGACCGCGCGCCGCCGGCGTAACGACCAGACGGTTTTCGGCCTTCGCATTTAACGCGAGAATAAACGTCGGCCTCCGAACCGGCGGCGCCCCAAAAAGCAGCGCATGTCGTCTCCACAGGCAGAGCCGTTTTCCCCCCTCCCCCCCCCGCCCCCCCCCGGCCCGGATAAGTTGGAGATCTTATCGCTCACCGGGGGGAGATTCGGCAGCGCCGGCCCCGGTGGGGATTCCGCGAGTGATCGCGGGATGACAGCCAGCGCGTGTGATAAATGTCGTGGGAAGCGGTTTCTGCCTCGCAGGCCTCTTCGGCCCGACTCGTCCGTCTTCTCGCTGGAACCGCTTCGGGTGTGAAATGCAGTCAGTCTCCCTGCTTGGGCCGCGCGCCTTCCTATCGCCGGTGTGAAGTCGGAAGCTATGCACCCGGCGTCGTGGAACGGACAGCCAACGCAGTGTCGGCCTCAGCACGCCGGATGGCGCTGTGAGCTCGAGTGAGATACAAAAGGGTTGGGAAAATAAAAAAAACGAGCAGTTTGTATTCCTCGCATGTTACGGCCTTTCAGTTAGACCGAGGCTTATTCCAGATGCTGTGAATCGAAACGGTTGGCGTACGTCGCGAGAACGAGATACTGACTGCAGTACGGAGGTTTGGAAAACAGCACACAAAAAGTGGGACCAAGCGGGGATCTATGGAGGGGCGCCACGAGCAAACGCAAGGCCTGAATGCCAGCTGCGTGTTTTTCAGTGCAGAAAGCACGCTCCCATGCACGTTTTCCCGATTCAGACATGCAGGCGTACTATCGCGGCCACTACGACACGCAACGCGTGAGCAGTGGCCAGAGCACTCTGCGGGCCGAAATGGTGCACCCAGCCTGGGAGCAAAAAGTAAAGGGCTGTGCCATTCCAAAGGCACGGACCGTTCCCCGGATGTTTTTCTCCGCGCCGTCTTGTTTGCTCCCACGGCGAACATCCGCTGATGCGATAAGACAGCGACGCGCCGGTGAGCGGGGCTTGAATCGTGAAAGCTGTGCGCTGCTCCCGCCCCGTGCTTTTTCTGCTGTTGCTTTAATATCGCCTTGAACAAAGACAGCAGTCCCGTTGCATCATCGGAATCGATGGCGATCTACAAGCAAACGTATACGACGAAAAAACTTGCAGTTCACGGCACAACTATGCCGCTCGGGGGATGATCTTTGCAATCGCAGCGCTCTTTCTGTTCTACGCGCGTTGATGTCGGCGGCATCAGCTCGCCCGAACCGCGCTTCCACCAGTGCTGGCGCGTCCTTGCAGGACTGAATGAATGATGGAAACGCCCACAGGCGCTTACGTATGCGCATATTCTTGTACTTGTTTAGCACGTCTTGTAAACGGATATTTATTTGTTTATTTATTTAACCGTACTGTAAGCCACTGTCTTGGTCCTAGGAGGAAGCACTTTACAGAAAGAAAATACAAATTAAAAGCGCATTCTTATCCGCATGTACGACGCCGTCAGATAGGATAGTTTTTAAACTGCGCTCAGTGGAAATCCATTTGTCGGTGCTAACGCAGCGCACAGTAGGCACTCTTTTTCTAATTGGCATTCGTAACGGTTAATAGTCGGACCGACGTGCCGCGGTTTTCATTGTTTCACCGCGGATGCCGTGTCAGAGTCTCGCGCCTGACGTTTTCCCCCTCTGCACGTCCTGCGGTCTACCCGTCGCCGCGGTGGCCGCACCTGCCTCTCGGCTGTTTGCTCGCCGCTGTTCGACACGGGGCCGTGAGTGCCCTTAAGCAAGCACTTATTACTTGAGCTTCGCGCCTCATAAATCGCCGGCAGCGCGCGGTCGCGAGCGTGACCAGCGCCAATAACAAAAGCGGCCGCCGCGTCGCCCGGGCGATCACACGCTGTTGGGTTCTGCTCGACAAAACGGCCCGGGACGTTAACAGCTCGTAAAAATCACGCAGCCCCGGATTTACGGCCCCCCCCTCCCCCCGTCCCTGGCGTGCGCGGCGAAATAAGCGAGGGGGTTGCGTCGGATTGCGACCGCCCGCTCGGGCCCCCGCATTGATCGGGCACCTGACGCCGCGCCACGCCTGGCTGCCGGCGCCTGGGTGACGCCTCCCCAACTCTCCCTCGGCTGCCGCTCTTTCGCCGGCCGCGATTACCGCGAGGGTGCAACAGTCGGTAATAAAGGACATCATGAAGGCGCTGCCGATGCTCCCTGCGTGAAAAAAAGCGCCTGGCCGCATTGCGACGACATACGTGCCAGCTTCACGGAGCGCGGCAGTGTTTCAGCAGGACCGCGCGAGTGAATAATGGCTCCGCACGCAAATTCGGCGCGCTTGTCGCCATAGGGACGCTGTTTGATCTTGGGATGCAGTTACAACTTCCTGGAAATCGTCGTCTCATTTCGCAGCAGGGAGGCTGGTTTGCTATCGCTTCACCGAGTAGGAGTCTCCACTCTGCTGTGCGGTTGTCTCAACCGGTTCTGTGGCGTAAAGATAGGGGCCACGCCCGAGGGCTGTACGTGCATGCGCCTCGAATGGGGTGCCTCGGCGTGCGTAACACCTGTGGGCTGTTTCTGTTTTTACTTTGCGTGTGGCGAAGTTCCGCGACAGGTTGCAGAATGTGAGCGGGTTAGTTGATAACGCAGCAACTCTGGGTTAGAGGCGTACCAATGAGGGCAGAGAGGACACGGCTTTGATGCCCACAGTCCTGATGATGATATAATGCAAAGCTTTTTCTGATGTACTCGGGCAGCCAAAGGCCTTGCACCAAGCTTGAGGGTAACCTCTGCCATCTTTGAAAACGCCGGTTCTTAATATTTGCATGTGTCAACATAAAACCGTTACTTTGCGTATATAACTTACCGTGTAGCTCAACCAAACCGGTGAATGCTCATGAGCGCGTGTGACAGGGGTGTATTTCTATAGGTACATGAACTGAAACCATGTGTGCGCGCTCGATACTTGAACTGTTAATCTTACTGTTAATCCTGGACTGGATGCGCTCAGCTATTCTCGCCCTAAGTAATGGCAGAAAGGAACTGTTGCGCCTTCCGTTAATGCCAGCGTCTACTTGAACCCGTGTCTATCGAAAGCCTCGCGTAAACTGGTGGCCTGGAACATGCAATTATAAGTTAGTGAGAATGCGCTGATATTCGAAGATGTCCTTACCAAGAATGGTGACGAACGAACAGTGCAGCTCTACATGCTAATTAGATCTCTAGACGGCGTGTGAACGATAAGCGGATGTTCTCTTTCGTATCTTTTAGCAGATTCTTTTAGTAAATACGCTAACTACGATAACTACGGTTGTACGGGAAAACGGCTGTGCAAGCGCGGCAATGGCAGTAATGGCAAAGCGTTACTCGTTTGTAAATACGGCTGTGCTGAAACTTTTAATCAACCGGGCATATTCCTGATTAGCTGGATTTTACTTTGGCGTTGCATTACCCGGAGCTACAACTTTCTGCGCACGCTGCCCAACATAAACGCTCGGTACAGCGTCAAGGGCTAACGCGGTTTCTATAGGCGTCCCGTGGTGCCGACCTCCCGCTGTTTTTTTTTTTTTCTCACCCGTCGTTCGTTTTCATTGTGGCACATTTGTCAAGTGCCTCGCTTCCCGGTGCATCAAAAGAAGAAACCGTGGCGCATTCGCGAGGCCGGGCGCCCCTGGCGGAGTGCCACGAGGCGGTGCTGATGGCCCCGCGCCGCTGCTCGGCGGGCCCGGGGCCCGGGCGCTCGTCTTTCCGCTTCCTGCCCCGGCCACTCTCCCTTCCTCGGGCGGCGTGAATTTGCCGACCGGTGCTATCGCGCGGAAGTGCGGATTTAGATAAGCTGGGATTAGACACTGGGGGTCACTAATGGCCCTGGACTTAGCGGCTCAGGTGATGGCAGCTCAGTTCCCCCCCCCCCCCCCCCCCCCCTGCGATTGCCCCCGCATCCTGGGCCCGAAACAACTCGCTGCTGTCATTTCGCCTCACACGTGACCGTTAATCGCGCTCATGACGCAGCGTTTCTTTCTCTCCCAGAGCATTCCCCTATCCTTTTTCCTTTCGCTGTGCGGGTATTTTCTTGGGGCTTCCTTCCTTAGCCATTCACCCAAATGCTGGCTGTTCGAAGACAGCTTTGCCAGGCAAGTCTGGCTGTGTGGAACAGTTGCCCTGCCTTGCGGTGAAAAGGCGGCGACGTGCGTTGATGTCACCTGTCACTGCGAGGTGTGTCGCACAACGTGACAGGTTGCCACAGGTCGTGGTTGCATTACAAACAAGCGCAAGGCGCCTTTGTGTTATATAAACCATGAGGCATGAATAGCACTGTATTAAATCTAATCAATGTTTTCTTTTAAGGCGAAGTAGCTAGGTAGTTAAGATTTTCTTTTAAATCAGGCTAACCTGTTCGGAAAATCATTGAGAAACTCCGGCCAAGAAATTCTGAAAGGCCGTCACGTCATCGTAGATAGCTTCCCACGATGGCAGAGCAGCTCCCGTCGACTGTCAATGACGTTTGACGTGGCAAGTCTGCAATTGTCTTTTTCTTTTAATTTTTTGTAGTGCTGTGGCACTTAGTGGCCATGGCGGAAAGAAGAAAAGGAGGTGTAGCTAACCGTAGCCGTTTCGCTATTTGATCCTTCCTGTGAATTTTCAAAAGGGCGTCTTTTCGTGCCTGGAATTGAAATGACAGTCAGAAGGCTATCCGCGACTTCGGCGGCGTCGCCTTTCTGTTCCGTCACTTAATTTAGAGTTTAGCGAACTTGCGTAGTCTTGCTAGTTCGCTTTCTTCCGAGAAATCGGCATCCTCTGCCATAGAAGTACAGAATGGCCAGATTTTCCACTGGTGTCGCAAGCAGCAGCAGCAGCTGTTGGACGCGCTCTCCCGTAACTGTAGCGTGCTGTGCTTTCCCTTCGCAGGTGGCAGGTGCTGCAGCCCCCCGCGGCCGACCGACAGTGGGGGGCCGGCATGCGTGAACGCTGAGCCATGCGTCCGCACGTGCTTCCCCTGCTGCTGCTGGCGTCCGCTGGCGGCGGCTGGTCCCGAGAGCGCTGCGAGGACATCACCATTCCCATGTGCAAGGGCATCGGCTACAACCAGACGTCCATGCCGAACCAGTTCAACCAGGACACCCAGGACGAGGCCGGCATGGAGGTGCACCAGTTCTGGCCCCTCGTGGAGATCCAGTGCTCGGATGACCTCAAGTTCTTCCTCTGCTCGCTCTACACGCCCATCTGCATGGAAGAGTACGCGGGCAGCGTGCCGGCCTGCCGCTCCGTCTGCGAGCGCGCCCGGGCGGGCTGCGCCCCCATCATGCGCCAGTATGGGTTCGCGTGGCCCGAGCGCATGAACTGCGACGCGCTGCCGCAGTACGGCGACCCGGACCAGCTGTGCATGGACTCCAAGGAAGGCGCGCGGCCGGACAGCGCCGACACGAGCCTTGTGGCGGCTCCCCCGGCGCCTCCTCCCAGCAAGCCCCGGGGCGGCTCGCGGCCCCGGCAGCGCGAGCGCCAGCCCGGCCGGGGCACGGCGAGCGGCGACTGCGACTGCCCGTGCCAGGCGCCGCTCATCAACACGTCGGACCCGCACTTCTATGCGCGCGGGCTCTCGTCACGGCCACCCGAGTGCGCGCTGCCCTGCCGCATGGTGTACTTCAACGGCTACGACCAGACCTTCGCCACGTACTGGGTGAGCACGTGGGCCGTGCTCTGCTGCGTCTCCACCAGCCTCACGGTGCTGACGTTCCTCATCGACACGACGCGCTTCCGCTACCCCGAGCGGCCCATCATCTTCCTCTCCTTCTGCTACCTCATGGTCTCCGCCGGGTACCTGGTGCGCCTGGCCATGGGCCACGAGCCCATCGCGTGCGACGGCAACGTGGTCCGCTACTATGTGAGTAGCCGGCCGTTCGCCTGCACGCTCGTGTTCATCCTGCTCTACTTCTTCGGCATGGCCAGCTCCATGTGGTGGGTCATCCTCACGCTCACCTGGCTGCTGGCCGCGGGCCTCAAGTGGGGCAACGAGGCCATTGCGGGCTACTCGCAGTACTTCCACATGGTCGCCTGGGCCGTGCCCACCGTCAAGACCATCGTGGCCGTGCTGCTGAGCGCCGTGGACGGCGACTCGGTGGCCGGCGTCTGCTACGTGGGCAACCAGGACCTCACCAACCTGCGCGCCTTCGTCCTCGGGCCGCTCTGCGTCTACCTTCTGGTGGGCACCTCGTTCCTGCTCGCGGGCTTCGTGTCGCTTTTCCGCATCCGCTCCGTGATCCGCGCCCAGGCTCGCGCCAAGGCCGACAAGCTGGAGAAGCTCATGATCCGCATCGGCATCTTCTCGGTGCTCTACACGGTTCCCGCCACCGTGGTGATCGCCTGCTACTTCTACGAGCACCACTACCGGGATGCCTGGCTGCGCCGCCTGCGCTGCCCTTGCCCGCGCAACAACGAGGCCCCCAGGCCGCACTTCTTCATGTTCATGGTCAAGTACTTCATGTGTCTAGTCGTGGGCATCACATCTGGCTTCTGGATATGGTCCGGCAAAACGCTCGATTCCTGGTGGAACTTCTACGCCAGGCTCTGCGGAGGCCGTCGAAGGCGAGGCCGCAGCGTGGCCGGAGGAGGCGTGGGCGACTTTCCAGATCCCCATGTGCGAACATTCAAACAGTCCATGAGTCCGGTGAGCCACATCGGGCAGTTATCCAGCCATGGCGGTAAGCAGCTACCGCTGTCTCACGTGTGAGGACGTTCCCTGCTGGCAACCGGCGCATCGTCAGCATCTTCCGTCTAGTCCGCCGCCCGGATTCGTGCTTATGCTCGTTGCACATGGAAGCAGCACTTGTGCATCGAAATCACGCCTGTGACGTCAGCAGACGCTGCGGGTCAGCGAAATAATTTTACAGTGCGCCAGGTGTGCACTGCTGATCCCCTCCGTTTTCTTTTTTTCTATGAGAGAGGTTACACTGTAAAT
The DNA here is from genome assembly GCF_052857255.1 of Amblyomma americanum. NCBI lineage: Eukaryota > Metazoa > Arthropoda > Arachnida > Ixodida > Ixodidae > Amblyomma > Amblyomma americanum. The sequence goes on along the minus strand of NC_135497.1, from coordinate 79,306,460 downwards.
TACTTGCAAGTACGTCCGCCATGCGGTAGTTACTTGTAAGTCTACTCACTTCAATCACGTGCGCTAGGTCAAGTAACCGGCAATCGTAACAGAAGCGGTCACTGGAGCCTTCCATCCAGCTGTTCGCATGGCTGTGCTGGAGACTGCATGACCAGCTCCGCCAGACCTCCCAGTTTTGTAGTGTCCGTGTTCACGTCATTTCTATTGTGGATCAACAGCTTATGTTAACTACAGGTACATTCGATGCAGCCGCTTGCTTCAGTGCGTCTGTAATAACTGTAATACCTACCGCGCCTTTGTTTTACCATGTGTGTGATGTGTATGAGTGGTATAAGCGTTTTGGGCGCCTTCGAAAAGCGATAGCAGGCCTCGTGCTCAAGGAAAGAATTGCAGACTGCAGAGCATTAACAATATACCAGTTAAAGTGGTTTATGCGTTAGATTCAAAAGAAGGAAAATAAAAAATTCGAGAATAATTTAGAAACTCACTCTGGCAATTGTGCATAGTTGTATTAATACCTTCGTCTTGACTGCTTCTAGAAGGTATCTCATCTCGTGCTTATTTTATGTTCGTCGCAGGTTGAACTAATTCTGAAGTGGGTATGCAAGGGTAGAGTAGAAATTGACGAGAACAAAACGCTTCCATTACATGCGTATCTTCATACCTTACTGTTGACTTTTAGACACCCAAACGCCCTACTGTAGGTCCTTCGCATGCTTACTCCGCAATACTATGGCGCGCCGCTACGCATTGTTGAATATCCTTGGTAGAGGGCAAAGGCTTGTTCGCCGGACGCTCCTTTGTCGTACACTTTGTCGATGAGTGTCTGTTATACGTAGGCTTCATATCTTCCTGTCCCTGAGGGCTCGCCCACTATGGAATGCCCCGATTCTCCTGTAGTAGGAGCTTACCGCAATCGAAGCGCACGGCCGGAGCTGCCGCGCCGTTCAGAGGGATACGTCGAGCAGCCCTGAGGAGCTTCGCTGCCCCGTACAGCGGGCAGCTAGCGAGCCTCTCAGGTGCAGACTGCGTGTTTTGGTGTTGTTTTTGAGTGCGTCGCGAGAGCGCGCGTCTAGGGGCGGCTGGTCGCGGACAGCGCTCCTCTCGTCGAAGGGGGCCCCGCCGGATGTGCCGGCCGCCTCGCGGTGTGCCTTGCCCGGGTGTAAGCCACGAGGGCGGCGGGGTCGCAGGAATGTCCGCCGCGGCTCCAGCTGTCCGCGCCGTGTCTCTGGAAAGCCTCAAGTCAGAGCGAGGAGCCCTTCCGCCATTTGTATGCGGCGCGCGGGCTCTGTACCTCGGCTGACCTATTTCGTCCCGGCTCCCTCCGCACGACACCGCTTCGCCCCTAGACGCTCGCGCACTCGATGTCGGAGCCTGTGTCGTTTGTGGAAGGCCCCGACTTTGCGAGTACCTCGCTGCTGGTGCACTGGAGCCGCTTAGAGAAAAGCTTTTCTCTGCTTTTCCGTTTTGGCTAGCGACGGTGCACACCGATGTCACCATCAAAAGAACACGGACACGCGTGTGCGTTTCGGCGGCTGTGTATGGCAAACAGTGTTGTACGTCTAGTGACCTACTCCCTGAAAGGAATCGGAGACAAGAAAGTCAATGCGAGTTTTCATTGCTGTCCCAACTGAAACAAATATCTTGCCTCATATATCCATTCCCAAAAGGCCAAACGCGTGAAACAGTTTCGATGCCCTTTTGGTAATTTGTGCTGGCCCAAGCGTCTACAGGAGGCGAGTTAAGAAGGAAATTTTCTGTGCACTTGCTCAAAACGTAGCGCCAAAATGTTGCACGTGCATAGGTTAAAACTTTGTACACAGACCCCCCCGTTTGTAAAATGTCGCCACAACGTCCGTGCCGCATGTGTTGTGTGTATCGGGTGGTCTCTGTGTGGAAGGAAAGCGACACCAGCTTCCTTCTTCTGTTCTCGGTGCCGGCTTCGGTTAACCCTCCCCCTTTGTCTGTGGAGACGACGACGCTCGTTGCGCCCTCGGGAGGCCGCCGGGACATGTCATTCACGCGGGGTGGCCCAGAAGGGAGCAGTCGTCGGGAGTTGTCATCGCGGTCGCCGGTCCAGGGGGCGCTGCCGTCCTGCAGACCCCTGGGCCGGTGGCGCCTGTTACGTCATACGTATTGCCGCAGCTGAGCCGCCTCAGCGACAGCCCATTCACTTTGTCACGAATGCAACGCCCTCGAAGCTCGGCCAACTTTCGAAGCAGTTCCGCTGGCCCGGCCATCGGGACGGCAGCAGAAGAAGGAACATATCATAAGTGGCCAACAGTTTACACCTCTATTGGAAACGAGTCGCGTCTTTGTACAAACACTTTCTCTGTGTGTCTCTCTTTCTCTACCACTTTGCACAAACCACAGGGTCTACGCTGACGAAGAAAAAAAATACAATTCCGTGCGTTGATGGTGTATGTATACATGCTCATGTTCCACGTTAATTTGTCACGCCATTTTTCTTTTCGTTCGCTTAGCTGTAGCATAAATCGTGTACATTTTGTTTCTGTATATATGGATGAAATATTGCTATTGTCATTGCTATTATCAACTATCACCAGACGTTGTCACTTCCGTCGCCATTACGCAACGTTCGCTGGACATCCGTTGAGTGTGTATAATTTAATGTACATTGCCATTAAAGAAAAGAAACGTATTGTTGATATAAGCTGTGCGTGGCTCTCTTTACTGCCTCTTGTCCCTTCGACCCCTGGCTCCTCGGTTGAAGGGACTCTTGGCGGCACCTGGCGGGAAAGACCCAACAAGGAAAGTGCATACTTTACGCGGAGGCTCCTACGGGGCTCCTGTTCGTCGTTCTTCGGCTGCGCGCATGTCCCGGTCATCAGCAGCGCCTGCCAGCTATAGTGAAAAGTGTAATCCGTGATAGCGGGCTTCGCATGAGCCCCGCTGTTCTTGGGGGTATTTATGTATCGAATAACGCGAGACAGCGGCCGCAGACCTGACGCCCCGATTGGTGGTTTTGGCTGGTGTGCGCTGCAGGGGGATTTTAATTTGCGCTGCTTAGCAGCAGCTTGTGGGCGACCCAAGGGTGCGGCGAATGAGCGCTTCACGTGAAACCAAAAGGAAAACGCTCTGAACAGCATCTAATGCGTTTTGGTGCATTATGAACAGGGCCCTTCGTTTTGTTTTTTCCGCAATTCGAAAGGTAAAAATTGGACAAAATGTGGGTGCAAATCGGGTTTTTCGGCAAAATGATCGATAAATCGGGCTTCTTCGCTTCAATTTTTTTATTGCCAGCAGTATTTTGAAACACATTTGCTATGACCCTCGTTTCTGTGCTGATATCAAATCAACTTATTTGCTTACTATTCAAGAGCCATGTGAATGGCAAGTGCGACTGGGAACTGAACAATTCTGATTTTTTCCCCGATGATTTGAATTACTCGACACATTCATCACAATCTCAAGAGCAGCATTTCCGGAGTCCGTTCAGAAGCCTTTGTTTATGCACTGCGGAAGGATTCAATATCACAGCGACCATTTTAAACGCGTAAGAGCCTTGCAGCATGACGCTTGATACGACGATGCCTCTGGTCTGCAGCTGTGTTTTAGCTTCGACTTCCAGTCAACGATTCGAACTTGTGCTCAAATTTAGCCGAATCACGGATAACAAGCGTTAAAGGACTATAGATACTTGATTTTATGTGCATGTTTTATTCGCTGTAATGATGCTTGGGACTACCACGTGGTGTTCGCCTACGAATGCTTAATAATTTATAATTGAATTTCTCTCGTGCGGTTTTGGTTTCGGTTCCATCAAATGAACGATGACTGTGACGTGTGAGAAGTGTTTATAGGTCACATGAGGTATGAAAAAAAAAGCAATATAAACGCTGATACATCGCTTTTTGTCATTCAAACTCTTTAATCAGGCTAGCTTAAGTACTGCAGGGAATTAAAACTACGTGTCAGCCATTATATTGCAGTTTTATTCATGCCTCACGTGATGTAAACAGTCCTTACACGTCGCAGCCATCGTTCAGTTGTGGAAACCGAAATAACATCAAGAAGAAATTCGATTATAAATTATTTAGCGCTTCGAGTTGAATACCATAGGGTGATCCATGTATGCTAATGTTTAACGCATCTTTTGAAAGAAGAATACACGCAAGCAAAAATTTGGTGCCCATGGTCATAAAAATCGCCAGTTCACTGAAAACACCGGTCTGTAATAAATAAGCGCGAGTTATTCGCTAATATATGTAAGGTTTTTTCAGCTTTTCGCATTGGAGATCCATGTTTATTAGAAGGCGCATTTTGGGGTAAAAAATCGAGTTTAACCCGATCTTGACTAACTCTATTCGGGGTGCAAGTATCGGGTAAATCTGTGTGTTAATTGAAAACGAAGGGATGTAATCGTAAATAATGAAGTTGTCTGTCACATCACACGTTTGGGGAACATTTTCTTGGAGGAATGTCTCTCATGTATGAAGATAGATTGCCTTGCGGTAAAGGGTGTAAACGTTGTAAATGTGTGTTGCGTGGCTTCAGCTAAGTGGCCATGCCATCGTAAATTAAGGGACGTCTTAAATGCATGTCCTGCACAAAGACAGAGCACGGCTCTCGAGGACGCAGCGTTCCATGAGGTATGCCAAGAATTTACTACTTTCACTTTTTTTGCGCAACGCGTTTAGCTCGGATCTTTGATCACATATCAGTGGAGTACAGCACTACCTGTTTCTTCAGGGGCCACTCGGAACCCCACGGAACTAGTGGGTGGGTAGACGTTGATCGATCATTAGGATTCTGGTCGTTCTTCACCTATATAGGGTGGCACTTGAACGATCATTCGCCAATAAATCTTTGTTCAGGTATTTTTAGTTCTCTCTTGGCGAGGGTTAGAGGATGAGCAGCTTCTTCAGAACTCAGGAAGCCATCGGAGCAAAGAGATAGCATTACGAAAAACCCGGAAGAAGTTTACTAAAGCTTCGGCTGCCGTTCCTGTTTCACTTTCTCCTAGTTCATAAATCTACGTCAGCAGTCTCACTGCGGTGTTTTTCGACTCATCATTCTCTGCAGGAAATTCTGTAAAAGATCATTCAAACAGTAGCACTAAAACGTCTTTCAAAAGTAAGTATCGGGAGCCAGCATTGGCACATAAAGGTAAGTGACCATATCGGCAAGCGGTGCACGGAGCTGTTGAGTTGTCCTGGACGCATGTCAGATAAACGGTATGTCAAGCAGGCGGCGCACTTGCTTGAAATATGCATGTTACTTAACGCCCTCCATGAGGACAGAAACGTGGCCAACGTACAAATGGGAAACGTTTCCCAGGGAGGGACTGCACGCCAAAAAGAAGTTTCCTTCTCTGTAATGATGCGTAAAAAATTCGTGTGCATGATCCCACCACCTGAATTTTTATCTCGAAGCAAGGTCACGGTGGGAGTGTACAGGAATTCTCACAGCACAGAGAAGCTGCCTGTGTCCGCGGATGGCGTTAATTGCATTTGATCTTAAACAGTCGAGTCCGGATATATAGAATTATGCTTTATATAGAACAACCAGAACTAGCCCTTGAAAAGTCCATGCAAAAGTACAGCACTATTGTTCGCGCATGTCGAACTCGCGTTCACCAGATATATCGAACTATATCGGTATAGTTCGATATATCCAACTATAACGCGCCCTTACTGTGCCACTGCTGACGGCGCTCCTCGAACCCGTTTCACACGTGGAGACGGATGGACTGTGCAGCCTTGGGCAACTGCTGGCCGTGCGACGAGGTGAACGCGAGTAGTTGTGGGTGGCCTGCGGTCTCGTGTACTACTTTTCCACGCTACATCCCTCTCATGCGGTGAAGCCAACCTAACGCCTTTGCGGTGGCGCTTGCCTGGCATGCTTCGCTGCCGAAGTCGCTGCTGAAACCAACAGTACCGTTATTTTTATGAGATTATTGTATTTATAGGTTACTGGTAGCATGATCAAACATATTACAGTAGGCAGTGACCAGTTCCAAACCATCTTCTGCTGCAGATTCGACCTGAAACAGGATAGGCGTTTCCACGCCTAGCGAAGCGAGCGGTGCGCTGCCAGCACGCCGAAGGGCAGAGCGTCGCTGCAAGAACGCGTCAAGCGAGGATGCAGTGTATTCTTGCTTGTAGGTTACACAAAGGATTTTCTACTGCCATTTTTATATGGCGAACTGTTTCGCGATTCCATTTGAATTCACTATACCCGGGTGCATGCGACTATACTGTAGTGAGTTCGCAGAAATCACTTCGTGCCAAGTGCATTCTGCAGCGAATGTCAGTGAAGTTAACCGTGTGACACTGCGCTAATGACACTAAAGGTGGGTGTCACTCGCTGAAAGCGGCACCAAACCTGCCCATGCGACGAAGGTATTTGTCGGATACAAAAAGCTTACACACTTAAAAGCACGCCTCATTTAATCGCATCCTCTAGCTCTCAAACATGAAGCGCCTAAACCGTATCTTGGGCAAGTTGGTAATCTGCTGAGTAGAAACAGCACGAGTTTTGAATGGGACGAAGAAAGACACACAAGGACGAGTGCTCGTCCTTGTGTGTCTTACTCCGTCCCACTGTCAGTTCGCGCTTCTGTTCTCCACAGGCATATATATCCACACCCTTTAATTCCAAGTGGCACGAGGTCAAGCGGCGGCATACGCGGATTCATCTGGTTTCCAGTGCGCTGACGGTATTTGCAGTCTCGCGACTATTAAGCCTGGGAAAATCGCGCGTTGACGCTCAGAGCAGGCCGCGTTGCCTTGCTGCAATGCAGTGAGGTGATAGAGAAATGCGCAGAATAAACCAACCCCTGTATACTCGTATACCCTTCATTGATTACGAGAAAGCGTTTGACTCAGTGGAAACCTTAGCACTCATGCAGGCATTGCGTAATCAGGGTGTAGAAGAGAATTATGTCGAAATACTGGAAGATATATATAGCAAATGCACAGCTACCGTAGTCCTCCGTAAAGTCACCAATAAAATTCCAATAAGGAAGGGCGTCAGGCAAGGAGACACGATCTCGCCAATGCTATTCACCGCCTATTTACAGGAGGTATTCCGAGGCCTGAATTGGGAACAGTTGGGGATAAGAGTTAATGGAGAATGCCTAAATAATCTGCGATTCGCTGATGACATTGCCTTGCTGAGTCACTCAGGAGGTGAACTGCAAATCATGATCAAAGATTTAGACAGGCAGAGCACAACGATGGGTCTAAAAATTAACATGCAGAAAACCAAAGTAATGTTCAACAGTCTAGCAAGGGAACAGCAGCTCACAATTGGCAGCGAGGTGCTGGAAGTGGTGAAGGAATACGTCTACTTAAGGCAGGTATATAGCGGACGCTGATCCGGATCATGAGAGGGAAATAACTAGAAGAATAAGGATGGGGTGGAGCGCATATGGCAGGTTCTCTCAGATCATGAATAGCAGTTTACCAATTTCCCTCAAGAGGAAAGTGTACAACAGCTTTATCTTACCGGTACTCACCTACGGGGCAGAAACGTGTAGGCTAACGAAAAGGGTTCAACTTAAGGACAACGCAGCGAGCCATGGAAAGAAAAATGTCAGGTGTAACGTTAAGAAACCGGAAGCGGGTAGAGTGGGTGAGGGAACAAACACGGGTTAATGACATCTTAGTCGAAATCAAGAGGAGGGAGTGAGCTTGGGGCAGGGCATGCAATGCGAAGGCACGGTAACCGCTGGCCCTTAATGGTAACGGAGTGGATTCCAAGAGAAAGTAAGCGTAGCAGCGGGCGGCAGAAAGTTAGGTGGGCGGATGAGATCAAGAAGTTAGCGAGGACACGGTTGCCGCAGCTGGCACAGCTCAGTGTTAATTGGAGAAACATGGAGAGAAGCCTTTGCCCTGAAGTGGGTTTAGTCAGGCTGATGATGATAATGCAGCGAGTGTTCGCTTGGGTATTGGCGTACGAATCGCCCGTATCGCACATTTTTTGCCGCGTCGCTACAGTTGTCCCATTTCCTGAATAAACACTACCGCCACCTTCACCTGTGGCGCAAGGGTGTCATTTCCAAAGAAAAAAAATTGCTGCGCAAAATAGCAGTGTAGACAGCTTGCACCGACATCACAGCAGTCGTCATTTTAGCGAACCAGAAGCAGTGCGACAAGCTGTGTGTTTGTATAATCGGCTTATCGCCACCTGTTCAGACTTGTATTGCGGAAGTTATGTGTGGTTCACCATCATGGCGCTCGTGACGTCAGGTGCAAGCCGTTAAAGAAACAGGCCGGTTCCAGAATTTGTGAATACGTAGGCATCTGCGGGCAAAGACCCAAGGCTTCCGGCCCGAGTGATCAGGGAGTTCACTGCTGGGAGAAGTGGCTGCTCAAACTCTCGGGAAACCACGGCAGGTCAATTCCGCAGAGAGCATTTGGCGCAGAAAGGGAGGACATAAAACACTTAACGAAGAGTTCGTTTTGGCTTTCGGTGGCTGTTCCTAAAATGATGTGGTGGCGCCTGTCGTAGAACACTGCGCCCTCTGAGGACCGTGACAGCGGCCATTGCAAACATTATAGGACAAAGCCTAAAACGCAAGAAATACCACACAGAAAGGTTACATGCGATAGTACAGAACTCGGCACAATGGTTAGCATGAATCCTTAGGTAATATTAAGAAAGGATCTAAATACCAAGAAGAATTGCAGACAGCAAGTGCACAGTAAATGATGCCCATACGCAACTAAAAAAACAATAAATGAAGATCGGCTTAACGTCCCAAAGCGACTCGGGCTATGAGGGACGCTAAATGAAGACTTGTGCATTAGCTGCTCTCACGAGAGCGAAATCATTGATGGCAGACTGACTATAATATCTGCCCGGTTCGGCTCCCTCCGTCCCCTTATCAGTCGGCGGTCTGCAACAGCGGTGGGCAGCCGCTAAGCACAGTAAATGTAAATGGTACACCCAATCAAGCCATATAAAATCTCTCAAACTCATGCGAGACGATTGCGGCGCATTTTTTTTTTTCAGCGCAAGAGCACTACTTCACTACCAAAGCTGAAAAACCCGAAGTATGTGTGAAGCCTCAGCCTTCGACGCAGCGCCAGTGGAAAGGGTTCTTGCGCGGCCACTCCCCGAGCGTGGCTGCCGACAGCAGCTGACGATAAGATCTTGCATACGGTTGCCTTTGAGGCGGTGTTGCCTCAAGTGCTTTCCGACGTCCTACTTTGTTTGACTGCATTAAAACCCTACCGACATTTTTAACGCGGCGGGGATTATTATGACTCATACGCGGTTAGTAAACTCCCAGTCCTCTGCAGCTTTTACTCAAGTTGCGAATTAAATCGTTGAGTTTCGCTTGAATGAGGTACTTCAATTCACGTATGAGCTAATATGAACCAACCGGCCTAATAACGCATCTTAACAGAGGTAATCTAAGCCTGAAGGAACGATTTAGGCAGTTTTATGATGCTAGGTGAATACAGAGAGGTAAAGGAACTGCCATGAAGGAGCTGCGAGGAATGCTCATGGTTCAATGTACTCCGCGCGTTGACGGAGCAGCTGCGCAAGGCCACCGCCGCTGGTGCTCCGTCAAAGGTTGAGGCTTCGCACAAACCTCGGGTTTTTCAGCTTTTCCAGTGAAGTAGGGCTTTCGCACTTAAGATAGACTCATCACCTGAAATAAATTCAGTTTGCAAACCGCGACCAAACTTCTACGTCTTGCGTTCACGACATGCCTTCGCATTTCCACAGGTCAGCGTTCCAAAGTGTGTCAGCCGAATTTTTACATGTTCCGTGGTAATGCGGTAAACTGAAGCAAACCGAGCAATACTCGCAGGATATCTCTGCGCAGCATGACTGGGGTGCTGTAATCCAGAGACATACCTGAACGCGTGCCTTGAACGTGGACGAACGAATTTTGAGCATAACCTCAGCAATAGCGACGCAAGGGAACTCAGTCTTTATAAAGATCTACAAGGCCTAAATCTGAAATCTGGAGAAAGACTTCTGATTTGAAAGAAGTTTCATCATTGAATGGCTACATAAAATCAGTTGCAAAAATTCATAAACCTTTTTATCGCGATTGACGTCAGAGAGAAACATTCCTTAGAAAATGCAGACTGCGAGAGCGAGCGTTTTGCTTCAACTTCAGCTGTGTCCTCAAAATAGGAACTTTTCGGGTGGCTGCATGCGCTGGCTGGCACAGATGAAAATTCATGAGACGCTCGTTCCCAACCCTCGCAGTGACAAGGAAGAAAAACCTATTGGCGAGAGCACTCGTCGTGTGACAAACTGGCGCAGGCTGACAAACGGGAGCGTACGCCTACATTTTTCGGCGCTTTGGTGCGCTCTGTCCGTTCAGCAGACGCCGAACGCTTCGAACGCGAAGCGAAGAGGCATAGCGTCTGGCCCAAACCTCGTCGCCATGGTGGAAGAAGTCGCAACGCAAGAAACACCGAGAGGGGCGGACCTCCGCCCTGCGCAGGCGCCGGCTGATAAGCCGTGATCGAATTCTGCTGGCGGCAAGCACACAGATATCGGGTGCCAAATCCGCGTGGGCAGTGTTGATAGAAGCCGCGGCTTCCGCGGCGCTCATTGGATTTTGTTCCGCGGGGATGTTTGCCGCTGGGCCGTTCGCGCCGAGGGGAGGAAGCCGGCAGACCTGTTCCGCTCGCTGTCGCGCGCCTCCCATTAGGATGCAAAGCGCGTCCTCGCATTTCGCTTTCAAATCGACACGCGGAGCGCAACGAGGCGGAGAGGGAAAAACCAAGAAAAGGCAGCGCGCGGTTTGCTGCCGCCGCGGAATACTGATGACGCCCCGGCGGTCGCAAAGTTTCCGAAATTATCTCTCCTAGCGGGCGATTATAGGGGCGCAAATTCCGCCACCAGGTTTCGCTCGTGCGACGCGCTCTTTTCCTTTTTATTTTCTCTTCAGGCTGTACGCAGTCGGGCGGGCGATGTGAAGGGGGCGAAGGGCGCCTGTTGCCGCGCTCTCTCGCGCTTTAGTCTCCAAGGGCATTTGCCGTCACCTTAAGCAAGCTCGGTATGCGGAATATAAGCCGGGACGGAAGGCGAAAGCTCGACGAATGAGGCCGAAAAGGCTGTCAACGAGAAAAACGCGGAGACTTCACACGGCGCGGCGGCGGTCTGGAGAAGAGGAAGCGTGGCAACACCCGCGTGCTTAGCCTTGAACATATTCTTAGAGTGAGCGTTTGAACCAGTGCATTCAAGAGCATACTCTACAGCAGCACAAACGCAAAGCGAATCAAGGACGACAGCGCCAACGTTTTGTGCTGGTGAGAAATAGAAGTGTACGAGCTTGTTTAGGCGGCACAGTCATTCACGGGGAAATTTGAGAAGCCTCTGCTCTTCGATTTAGTATGCCTCCGGAACAATATGCGTACTTGTAGTAGAACATCTGGACCCAGCGCGCACATCCTGTGCTGTGGCTCCCAGAAACGCCAGAAGAGGCAGTTTACGAGGTCACTCTTATTTTCTCAACACTGATATCAAGGTAAGTATGCTTGGAAAAGAGCATTTGGTCACCTCACCCTCGCACGATGGAAAATCTATCCAAACCGCAGCAGTGGCCTATACTGCGTTTCAGACATGAAAGGAACGGAAGTAGTCCGTACGTAAAAATAAAGGAGGCGTGTTACACCGCGCTTGTTCTGTGACCGAGTGGTCTACGGCACGAGAAAGCGACAGCCTGTCGTCGACGATAAGAATGCATTTAATCAAGCTGATGACAAATGTGTAATGTGGTAAGCCTGCAGGCAAAGTATTTACTATGTTTCGCTCACCATAAGGAGCGCACTACTTTTTGTCGCGGATGCAGGCAGCGCAAACGAGAGCGCTAGCTTTGACAGCGTTGCACATGATGTTTGAAACGGAGTATAGTGGTTTGGCATTCGAGGCGGCATTCGGGAGGTGCGCGGTTCCATCCCTATTACAGCCGGGTACCTACCTGCGTTAAAAAGTGTACATGCTTTCCCCCGGCCCGGTGCTTGGCTCCTTTGGTGTGAAATGCTTGGGAAATGGGTCTTTGACCCCACCTTGAGTAGGAGCATAGACCGCTTCAAAAGCCTGCGGGGGACGCGAGCCACGAAAAAAAGAAGACCTCGCCTTGCAACCTACGCCTTGATGGTCGAACTCCGCAACGTGCTGGAGTGATTTCAGACTGCGAGAAATTTCACTGCCGCCAAACTGCGGCCGTCTGCGTCCAGGTTAGTGCTGTGTCCAACTACAACAGAATTTCTTTGTCATATGCAGTTCTATTTAGTTTTCTTCTCGCGAAAGAGGAGAATGCTGGCGAAGCATCTTTCTGGAACAAGCTCAGTAAAACAACGCAGAAAGCACACCCTCCATTTCGTTGCACCACTCGATGCGGCTTGCACGGGCGTATTCATCAACCGCCGCTATCGGCCTTGTTTCAGTCCCGCGTGTCTCTATTCCCCCCCCCCCCCCCCCCTTTTTTTTTTCTTTGCGCGCAGTGTTTCTCCACGACCGGCGGCCGGATGCCGCAACACTCCTGACGTCGCCCGTCTTGCTCGCGATATCGCTTCCAGTCCGCGGCCCGAGTGCGCGCCGCCGCATCCATCATCGAAATTATAAACGAGAGTTCATCCACCGCGTCCCCGCACTGAGCGGCGAGCACTGTCGCAAGGTTGCTGCGGCCGTGAGGCGCAGTCCCGAAAATCATGCCCGCCGAAACAATGTCCCAACTGCGGCGGAGCCCCCCGTTCGGACCGGGACGGTGTCGCAAGCGTCCAACTTCCACGAAGAGCGCCGCGATATGCGACTGACACGCATGGCGTGTCCCGCGGGCACGGAGGGACGAGAGAGCGCCTCTGCCGCCTTCGTGCCCATGTTCCGGCATTGCTAATGTAGATAAGGGGAGTCAGCCGGCCCAAAGCATAAATGCCGGCCGCTGACGCAAGGAGCAAACTTCGGCGCGATGTGCGCAATCGACCGGCCGGTGGCTGCGCGGCCGTCACAAGTGTGGCACGGCGAAGGTGTGCGCGCCGCTGGCAACCGGGTGGCGCAAAATATACCAGGACGTCGCTGTTCAAAGCGGCTCTCGCTGGTTAGGTAATGCGGGGACGGAGATTTCATATCGAGGCAATCAGTTTAGTGGCAAGTTTTAGGTGCTTATCTCTTGACTGCGCATTGAAAAGAAATAGCCGAAAGGCGCCTCGTAATGCCGATTATGCGTTTTCCCTGACACATACACAGTGGACACGATGGGGAAAGGGTGGATGTTGCAGGCTCTATTCACGTGCTCTGGGCAGATGGCGGAAGGCAGGAGTGATGTCGGCGTGTGGCTTTGCAGGTTATCCGGCAGTGCGTTTGGGCAAGACCGGAGACTGGTGTCGGCGGATTATGAGCACCTGCACAATGGCCAAATGGTCGACACTGTACAGGCATAGAGACGGTATTTATTTTCAAGATACCCCTAAAGGCCTTCACTGAAGGTATTGCAGAGGTGAGAGGGTCTAGTGTGCATTGCAATATAACAGACAATAATAGCATGAAAAAGGTGCAACTGACAGGCTAGTGATAACATGATAGCCAAATTTAAATACCTAAGAACAGGAATGCAAACAAAGCGAGAGAGAAAAACATTGATGAACATTATAATACAAATCCTCAGTAGGGAATAAATATTAGGGCACGACAACCAAAGAGAAAATAACGGCGTATGTTTTTGGAGACAAAAAGAGAAAGAAACAATCGAAACAGTACAAGGCTGAAAAAAAAACCAGAAAATTTTGTTTTTAAATGCCAACGCCACTGTGCATTGGGTCGCGAAATTTAGATTTGTTAGGTTCGATGACTATGCTGGTAGGCTAGTCCACTCGATTATATTGCGTGGCATGAAAAACTTTGCAAATGCGGATGAATGACATGCGATGCGTTCAAGTTTGAATGGATCGTTGAGGCACGGAAAGAAGGCTGACGATGGGTGGAAAAAATCGCGGAGAACCGACGGATGATGATGAAGGTTATGAAAGAGCGCAAGTCGTGAGTGTTTCGGGCGGTAAGACATGGGTTCTAATTCAGCACGATTTTTTAAGGCACTGACACCGAAGTATATGAGTAGAGTGAAAAAATAGAACTCGCAGCATTGTTTTGCAATGACTCAATTTTCGCGTTGTGATAGGCGTGGTCAGGGTCCCAAATGGCTGATGAATATTCGATTTTCGGGTGAATGAGTACTACGTAGGCAAGTTTCTTCAGATGGGGTGGATCATGTTTGAGGTTATGTTTTAGAAGGTCAAGAGAGCGGTTAGTGGATGCGAAAGTCGAATTAATGTGATGATGCCACGTTAAGTCTGATTGCAGGTGAATCCCGAGGTATTTATAAGTAGTGTCAAGTTCGACAGAATCGTTATCTAGGAGGTAACTTGTGGGCATGCGAGAAGAACTGCGAGTGAAAGACATAAGCTTTGTTTTAGAAGTATTAAGTGCCATACGCCAAGATGAGTCATGTTGATTCATCTTCAGTCCTGTTGATTGCAGAATACTTGAGTGTCTTCTTGGATAATTGCGAAGGTTGCCTCACTTCCGGAAAGTGCTGCCAGTCCAGGCACGGTGTCTGGCCGTGACTTCTAGGCGCCGAAACTCTTGCCGGGTTCATCCTGCTTGGAATGGGGAGGACGTATGCGGCTGGACGGCTGTTCCGCAATGCAAGCTGGAGTGGCATAAAGTGGCTGGCCGGTATGGACGACTGCAGGCCGTTAAGGGACGCCTGACCTTCGCGGAACATCTGAAGGCGATAAAAAATGGCGCTGCATGTGTACGTCGCACTGTTCCCAGCGCAGCGTTGAGGAGACCCGTGGCCTCTGCTCATCTTTTAGCGACAAAGCGGAGTGCCCCGAGCGCCATATGACCTCAGGCTCTTAGAGTCATTTCCAGTCTCTAGATCTTAGGCCTCCACCCCCAGCTCCGAGTTCATTCACATGAAGCATCCACTGCATCGAGAAGCGGCCACCTGTGGAAGAAGCCTGTCGCTGTCTTCCCTCCGTGCAACGGAGAGGTGAGTGCATGGTCGCTCGTGGCGCTGTTCGGTGCCAGGTCTTAAATGCGATGCTCTAAGAATCCGAGCGAGCGGGGGAACCGCTTTCATCGTTGCACTTAAACGGGAATAGACACCACGCTGGTGCGCTCTGGCGTTCATTATGCGCATCTAATTACGGAACCAGATGCTGCCGACAGGACGTCTGAAAAGGTGCGCACCCTCTTGGACAAAGGCGCCATCGCATTTCGCGTCCCTCCGCAACCCACGTCGGCGCTTCTAGCGCCCGCTGTCAGCGCGGTGGCGCGCAAAAGGCTCGTCAAAGATGCCTTTCATTCAACTCGAGTGAGTCGCCGATAAGGCACACCGTTGAGACACGTGCGCGTCCGAGCACAAGCGGTGCTGGACGGCAGCCGAGTGTGGTTATTGAGTTCCTGCGTTTTGGAAGAAGGACACTGTGCGCGTGGATTCTCTGGCACGGTCAATCCGCACCACGATGCATGCGCCGAGCAAGCGACCTACCGACAGGCTTGCCTTTCCGAGAAGATCGGGTGAAGAGCCTCATTTATTAACAATACGGATTTCGCGCGTCAAAGAAACACTCTGGGCTGTGAGGCGCACCGTATAGTTTAGGACTCCGGAATAATTCCGACCGGCTGGGGGCCTTCAACGTGCATCGAAACCTCAGGAGACGGATGTCTGCATTTCGCCTCCATCGAAATGCAGTGGCCGGGATCGAGTACGCGATGTCGCGCTCAGCAGCTCATGCTTTGAACATGTTCGAACTATCAGGCTGTTGTGCATCCCGTAGCCTATACAGCCGACCAGTTCAACCTTCACTGCAGTCGGTTCCTTCATGCCAGCTCTGAGCACTTCATACGAACTATACTTAACGCTTCCACAAGGAAGCACTGCGACTTACACGGTGTTCTACTTACTAGGTGTCATGTGCGAGTTAATAGAAGTTTTTTTTTTTTTTCAGAAAACGCAATGTTACCAAGGGCGAGTAAAATATATTAAAAAAAATTAGCGAAGAGTTGACTAATTCAACAGTCACGTAAAATTATCCCACGAAATTATGACACATCATCTGTCGGCATTTTGCAGCCATACACGAATTCCGAGAAAACAGGTTTATGCACTTATTCTCGGTGCACTTACGAATGACTCACGTCTTAGGGTTCTGCAGAATATGTCTTTTGACCTGGATTCGTTTTTCAGCTCTCGCTGCATTTGACATATATGTGGGACTCTTATGCAGCCAAGATGCGGGTTTATGCGCGCAGCTCATTACGTAATAGAGCGCGCATATATATCTCAGCCATCGCTTGTTCAGCGCGGTGCAATTGTGAGTGACACCCCCCGCCTCCATTCCTTGCCGCCAGCACGAGGGGCGTGTTGTCGGTGGCAGTGTTTCCATGGCAACCACCGAAGAAGCGTCGCACATTTGATGGATTACCGCTCGCGAACCCCATCCTGTTACGAAGCCGCGCGGCTGGCAGCAGGGAGCTGCACCAGCCTGATTTATTGATTGGCGCCCTCATATGCGCGCCAGAGGAACCCCAACCCAGCACGGCCGTGCAAGGGCGCCGCCACGTGCTGAGTCGGCTCCGACCCCGCGACTCTTTCTAAAGCCGCATACACGTGGCCGCCGAGCAGCGCGCCTCTCTCCACCGCCAAACGCGCCTTCTTTGCTCGCTAGGAGGAAGCTGCGCAATCAACGGGGACGGCTGATGCGCTGCTGTCGTCCAAGTGACGCTGCTTCTCGAAATTTATTGTTGGGACATGGTCCGCTGCTGCTCTGCGCCTTCAGCACTCGTCCGAGAAAGTACTGGGCAACCTTTAGCCACTATCGGGCGCGATCTCCACCACTGGAACGAATGGCGCTAGTGTCGATCTTACGCCGCAAGTGTAGGGTCACATGACTCCCCTTGCTGCGGGAGCGAAGGGTGCTGGAGAGAATTTGTGCGTTTTAAAAATCACAGTTCGTGTTATTAATGAGACAGCATTTAGATTGTCCTCTTGCTCCTCCGGGTTTCTCCGTAACGGAATTCCCTGACTGGTCGCGAGGGTCTGGCGTCATCAACACCACCAAATATCAAAATTTGAGGACTGAATGTTCGAGTACTTTCCGTTAGATTATCGTATGGAATTATACTAACCCGACCCACTAATTCACCTTAACCTATACCCAATAATCCCAACTAATCTACCTTAATCCATTTCTGGGGTCGACCTACGTCCAATTTTTTTTGGGCCCTTGCAATTTTTTGGGAGGTCGGCCAGCTTCTAAATCCTATCGCATTTTCTTAAAGAATGTGCTTTAAAAAAAACCTCAAATATGCTTTTTATTATTTTCATATTAGCGAGTTCGTGCTTTGCACTGCAGGCCGCCGCTGTGCTCAGTGGTTATGGCGCTCGGCTGCTGTCCCGAAAGACGCGGGTTCGATCCCGGCCGCGGCGGTCGCATTTCGATGGAGGCGAAACGCTAGAGGCCCGTGTGCTGTGCGACGTCAGTGCACGTTAAAGAACCCCAGGTGGTCGAAATTTCCGGAGCCCTTCACTACGGCGTCCCTCATAGCCTGAGTCGCTTTGAGACGTCAACCCCCCCCCCCCCCCCCCCCCCCCCCCCCATAAACCATAAAAGCTTTGCGCTATGATCAATTGTCGTCGTGGTAACAGCGACACGTTATTTAAGGCTCTATCACGGTAGCTTATTCGTGCTTCAATGCGAGACGTACGCTTCCGAGCTAGGTATAAGCTCTGATCTCGATCCTATAGAGATGAGAAGCTTCGAGACTCATGGTTGCTTACGCTGAGAATGGCGGATAAAGCGAGTTCACCCTGTCGCGTATGCAGCAAGCAGTTCAAGAATCAAGATTAAATGCATGGAGTTGCCGCTAAACTGTTTACTAAGTATAGTAGCCGCAGCCGAAGGAGCTGGCTGAAATGTACCTGCTCACTTTAAGCATTCAAAGACTGCTCTCCGACGTCCAATACCTGGTATCGTTCTCACCACCCTACTCGCCTACTTTAGAATTAGTTCAAGGAAGCAGTCGAAAGGCGCCACATCCGCCAGCACTATCCATAACCGATTAGCCCGCATTTGATTTGTATTGCATAGGTATGACTTGGCGTTCTGCACAGCTACGTACTAGCCACGAGGAAATGAGCTTTTCACCTGGATTTAGTGATATGGTGACCGCTCACCTCTGACAACTGGCTTAGCCGCTCAGTGTAGTCCATTATACGGAGGCAACATATGCGCTGAATGACGGCTGCTGAATGATGGTCGCTGCACCGTTTTAGCGGCAGATAAAACACCGGGCTATTTTGTGACAGCTTCTTAAATCGGTGAGGTGCCTAGCCACCGAAAAATGCGTTTTAATGACTAATATGGACTGTAAACAGGACCAGAAAGCCATAAAGGTTAAAACTAAACTGTCTGAGACGCACAGCACAACAAAAGAGTGGCACACGTGATACATCGCACCACAACAGTGACGTGATAACTGTGATAACTGAATTCAGCCGCGACCTGCGGCGAAAGAGGCGCTTGACTCACTGTGGAGCTTCGCTTGTGAGGTTTCCATGATGAGTCACACCTAGTACCAGCCTACCTTCCTTACTCCCTTTAGGTCTCGAGCCAACTTTTTTTTTTTTTTCAATAAATTCACCTCTTCCTCTACCTACCTTCCATCGTCACGCGGGCGCTGCCGAGAGATGGCACCACGGTATGTGCTCGCGCCTAATAGTCGGTTACAACTCAAGAACGCAGTGGCAGGTATCTCGTGAAGCAGGGCCTTCAGCCACTGTCGTCGACCGACTGTTATGACGTCACGGTTAATCCCACTCACTCTCCTGACTCCCCATACGAAGGCTGACCATGAATGCGCCCCAGCATTTTCATGACGCCAGCTGGTAAATGTGCTCAACAGGTAGGTAGGTAGGTAGGAAAGACTTTTAATGCTCTAGAAAGGTGCTAGTAGCAGACGAGAAAGAAGAGGTCCATCTTCTCACAGGGTCGGTGCCCCTATTCCAGGGCTCCGCTGAGCTTCGCTGCTCGTTGGATCAGACCTTGTTGGCAACCCAGATCGCCGCTGGAGAGCCGGCTCTCCCACTGTTCCGCACTCCGGTCTTTGCGAAAGCTGTCGTTTTTACTGCATTCCCACGTGATGTGGTACAACGATGGTTTGCTGCCACACCACGGGCAAGTGTCCCGATATACAACCGCACTTCAGGACAGGAGACAAACCTTTCTCATTCATTCGAATTTTGGTTAATGTGATTTCGGCGCTGTCAGGTCACAGGAAGTGACTAAAGTCTACGTTTTTTCTCTAAGTTGCGCACTCTCACCAAGGTGAAGTCTGATACAAAACTTTTAGTTTAGCCAGAGTGCGAGAAATGATGAACACTGGAAAAAAGTTCTTCCCTGTCTGTAGCCTCCCCGCAAGCTCTCCGCAATAGTAAAATGAACGATCAAGTGAATATAGGGGCTGCTTCGGTGTCACTGCGTGTTCTGATTTTTTATTTTGTTCACGCGAGTACTTACATGAAATAAAAAAAGAGTACTTGAACAGTTATAGATCGACCAAACCGAATATCCGGGCATAGTACCGCATCTACAACTTGCATGGCACGGTGACTGCTCAGCGGATGGTAACGCTGCTAATAGATTGCAGGGTGATCCGTGCTACGCCTGGATCACCCTATATACTGCAAGAAATGCAGCGTAAAGTACGGCTCTACGCAGCTAGCTGCCGACTCGCTGCGCTTCTCTTGAAGCAGTTCCAAAGGATAACACACCGTTGCTCCCCATTGTCCAAGTGTCCTTATACATCTGTTGGCGATGTGGGCTTCAGTGGGCGCCCACTGGAGCCCACGTATTACACCACAACGTTGGACGTCCGTACAGGTGCACACGTGCACAGGATCAGCCCAGGTGCAGAGCAGAGGTAGGCCTACCTTTGCACAGTGCCCTGGCGCGAACGGACGGGCAAAACGGGTGGATACGGGAGAAGGGGACGCCGAGAGACCGGACAAGGGAGAGTCAAAATGTAAACTTATATAATGCGTTAATATGCTAGTGATTCTGTGCAGCCCTTCAGGAGTGAAGGGACATTCCAGCACACCTTAGCTGTCTGGCGAGCGACGCGGTAAGAATGAGGACTTCTTTCTAGCAGTGCCTTTGGATGCTCGCCAGGGTTTGTTGCCCTATCAACAAAAAATGCTGACTAAGCAGTCATGGTCCTCAATGCGGAGTTGCTGACTTACACTCTCTCTCAGCGAAACCAAGAACTTGCGGCCAACGTGCAGACTTCTTACCGGCATCGTGGGACCTCCAAGCGAGTGGGCGAACTGTCGGGCGCCGACCTCTGGCACACTAGGTCAGCGGCAGCATTCCTGGTACCCCTGTTCACGGGGAGTAAAGGGGCCATCGGCTCTGCGGCGCGTGCAACGAAGGGAACTGCACCGTCACAGCAACAAAATACCTTCCTTCCCCCGACACAGCCGCAAGTGAAAGAAGGAATCCCGGCAATACGGCGCTGCTCAGGATACGAGAGAGATGCGTGACAGGGAACGAACGTCACCCCCCCCCCCCCTTCCCATTTTTCGCTTGAGAGAGTGCAGGACGATGTTCGATCCACGTGCTGATGTGTATCGGTGATCGAGAATATGACAGCAGAAATGTGATTGGACGACTTAGAAAGAATTAGAATTCCGAGCTATAAGGATCCAGGGATTGCAGACATTTTAAATAGATACAGTGATGTGCGTTGCGGTGCATCACTTCTCGCCCTGTAAATATGTAACATAAGCCCTCTTTTGCACAGCCTTTTCCTCGAAGCCCCTCTTTGTTCCACTACGCACAGCAGCAACCCTTCGAGTCGGGACCCGAGGACGGCGAACGAGGCAATTCAAGGGTTCCACCTAACACTCGTGACAGCAGTGAGATACAAAGGCGGACCGATACCAGCTTCTAACATTGATGCTAGACAATCACATGCCGGTTTCACGCAGGAATGTCTTGCCAAAATGCTCATGACTGCCTATTAAGGCAGCTGCAGCTTGCACAACGCTGCATGGTATCATGGAGAAAGCTCGGAGTTAATTTTTTTGCAACTTACAACGCTGCGCTGTAAACCCTTTTGCAGTCTTATGGATGTTTTATGGTGTCTAAACCCGCACCCTTGCGCTGCTAAAAATTGAAATTTGTCCATGAAACAAAACCCTTGCATTTGGTGTTTTCGTCAGACTTATACACATTTGAAACATCATTGTTTGAACAGGAGCAGAAAGACGCTTGTCATTCTTGAGATTCATTGACTCGTAAAGAGGTGGCGCCTCTTTCTTCGGGACATTCGAGAAGCAAACAAGGTACACATCCACCGTCACCTGCTTCGAGCAGACCTGCTCGAACGCAAACTACATGTGTTGCCGTATATAGCCGCAAGAACGCAAAGAACCAAGCTCACAAACGAAAATTAGGTCAAATGTTTTAGGGGAATCTCCCAAGGTGGAGTAGATTTGCAATGAGGGAGCAATTACTCACTGGCATCCACCCAAGCGCAGCCATATGGCTACAAAGGAAAGCTATACAGCTTCCACAGAAACTTCGTAGTTAAAGAATTCGTCCTGGTCCTGGGAGAAGTAGCCGTGCAAAGCAGCCGATGTGACCGAACTGTACTTAAAAAAATACGCGAAGCACCATAAGCAACATGAGCTCCGCGCCCGAGGAACATCCGCGGGAAAGCGACGCGCATAGCATATGTCTACGTGAAGCGCGTATCTCAGCCTGCGTAACGCTTCGCAACCGAGCAGATAAATTTTGCCTAATCTTGACAGCGATGATGACGATGTATTTGTATGGCGCTAGGGCAGCTTTGGCCAAAGAGCGACATGACATAGGGTATCTTCCTTCACAGAAAGTGGGCTCAAAAGACCCATTCTCAAACAATTCCTCCCCGATAAGCCGAGCACCAGACCAGGGGAAAGCTTGTAGCCACTGTATCACCGCAGGGTACCCGGCGGCACTGGGGATCGAGTCCCGCACCTCCCGTATACTGTTGCCTAATTCTGAATTTATGCAAGCGCGAATGCTAAAGGTAACTGCGCGCTTATAGCTGTAAACATCTTTTATCAGAAACGCTTTATTGAAGCACTGTGACAGAATCAAGCTCTGTAACTCTAAAAATAGCTGTTGAGAAAGCCTAGAAGACCGCTTGCACCATATGGGTGATTTCGAAAAGGCGAACGTTTTCGTAGTCAAGAAATTTTCAACACTGACACTGACGGCGCAAAGTGCTTGTTCTGGTACTCATAAACGTCAAAGGGTGCAAATCGGTTTACAGTGTGGAGACGAGCTTAGGTATTTGCGCACCTTGGAGTAATTTGGTTAATAATAATAATGAAAAACAGGACTAAAACATCGACGCGCAAGCCTTCTTGACACGCTGTCGCTTGCGTAAAGAACTCGACCTCCCCGACGGCTGCAGAAGAGGCAGCACGCGCAGGCAAAAGGAAGGCCCTTCGCGAGGTCCCGTCACGCCCCAACCTAAATTACGGAATATTCTGCGCTGCCTAAGCGACCATGTAATGCAGCGGCGATCGCGGCGCACGTGGCACATTAGAAAAATGAGCCCCCCTTTTTTATCTCTCTTTCACAAAGTGGCGCGTGGCACCTTGCGAAAGATGTATGGTTGGTGTTCCGAAGGACGCCTCGCTCCAGAACGATGATACAGAGCTCAGAAGCACAATTTTCTTGGCAGAATCTAAAAATGCGGCGTGACACACGGACAGAGGCCATGCAGACTGTCAGTGAAGGCGGCACTGTAGGTCGCGTTTCGGTCCAACTCACGCTACGAAGTTGTTTTTGCGCATTTTTTACCGGGCTGGAAAGGAATCGAAAGGGAAGCGCGTTGCCATGCAGAAGCAATGTAGGCTTAAAGCAGTTTCTCTCGCACGCACCGCGAATATTTCGCACAAGCAGCTAGTATGCATACCTCGTTGATATTGTCGTCTATTCTCTTTGTCTGTTGCGCATGAAGCAGAGAGCACGTCATCCAAAGATATACAGTCGTGCCCCGTTAATAAGATCCCCCTCCCCTATGAGACCCCCCGTTAATATGGATGACTCGAGTTATGGGCAATTTTTCTGGGGACCAAACTTTTTCAATGTTCTTACGCCTCGTTAATATATAAACTCGCTGTCCGGACAATGGACACGGTAAAAAAGAACGGAGCCCATTAGGACCCATGTATTTTTGTCCCGTTAAGGTGGTCAGCAGTCAGAATAAAATCCCGGGTGCCGCTACCAGACGCTCCGCCCCTTGTATTTTGATCGTGGAATACCAGCCAAATGCAGTGCGAAAGTGGAAGTACCGTAGTAATGGCCTTT